>NC_056729.1:1616837046-1616997391 GCF_019279795.1 Protopterus annectens | reverse complement strand
TTTTAGACGCTGCACACCACAGCAGTTTGCTACCGATGTCTTTGCCTTTGCGGATGATGTCACCCACCTAGAAGTATGCCTCTGGGAGTGCTGTGTTCAGTAATCTTGGTAGCGCATTCTGTAAATGCGTCATGCTGTAGTGTGTTAGGGTAGTTAGGTGTATGTTCGACTCCCAGCCCTGCCAAGTGTGTGTGTGTGTGTGTGTGTGTGTGTGTGTGTGTGTGTGTGTGTGTATGTGTGTGTTTGCGCGCATGCTCCCGTCTGCCTGGGGACTCAGTCTTGCTTTTAGACGCCGCACACCGCAGCAGTTTGCTACCGACATCTTTGCCTTTGCGGATGATGTCAACCACAAAGAAGTATGCCTCTGGGAGTGCTGTGTTCAGTAATCTCAGTAGCGTGTTCTGTAAATGCGTCATGCTGTAGTGTGTTAGGGTAGTTAGGTGTATGTTCGACTCCCAGCCCTGCCAAGTGTGCGTGTGTGTGTGTGCGTGTGTGTGTTTGCGTGCATGCTCCCATCCGCTTGGGGACTTAGTCTTGCTTTTAGACGCCGCACACCACAGCAGTTTGCTACCGACGTCTTTGCCTTTGCGGATGATGCCACCCACCTAGACGTATGCCTCTGGGAGTGCTGTGTTCAGTAATCTCAGTAGCGCATTCTGTAAATGCATCATGCTGTAGTGTGTTAGGTGTATGTTCGACTCCCAGCCCTGCAAAGTGTGTGTGTGTGTGTGTGTGTGTGTGTGTGTGTGTGTGTGTGTGTGTGTGTGTGTGTGTGTGTGTTTCCAGCTGCATGACAACAGTACATTGCTTTGACAGTATTCACTCTCCATAACATCCATGCGGCATCTTTGCCTTTGACGCTGCTGTCTGCAGGCTAGACATGTGCCTGAGTGAATCATGTGATCCACTGATCACGGTAGCGCATTTTGTAACTGCGTAATGCTGTCGTGTGGTACAGTGCTTACGTTTATGTTCTGCTCCCAACCCTGCCACGTGTGTGTGTGTGTGTGTGTGTGTGTGTGTGTGTGTGTGTGTGTGTGTGTGTGTGTGTATGTGTATTTGTGTGTATATATATATATATATATATATATATATATATATATATATATATATATATATATAGATATATATAGATATATGTATGTATATATATATATATATATATATATATATATATATATATATGTGTGTGTGTGTATATTGTATATTGTATATAGATATGTATGTTGGGATTATCACTCTTGACTGTGCTGCATTGTCTGTACGTGAACACCTTGGATGTATGTACATCTGCTATGGCTCTGTGATAGTGCACATACTGTGTGCTGTAGTGAAAGTGGGTTATACATGTGTAGTGACCGGTTATTGTGTTGCTGGGTATTACACGGGCATTGGAAACAATGTTAGTGCAGCACCTTTGAGTGGTTGTATGCAGATCTCGGAAACAGTCAGCGGTGGTTATTACATTGGAGTGTGAATATGGCTCATATCCGTCTGTAGTAACTGTCAAGTCTATACACCCCAGGTTAACATTACAGACACACGTTTATCCACAGGTTGTGGTACAGATCCCAGGACTGTATGTGTAGACATTGACAGGTGCAGGACTGGGTTGTGTTGGATGCATGGAGGGGTGTCCATGGCCAGTAATGGGGATCTCTACAGCCTGGAAGGTGCGGTCTGTGACTGTCCCACAACCTCCCGTATATGGCTGACACATGCTGTACCTGTGTATATGCAGACACACACTTACCACAAACAGCTACGGCTATCACATACACACACCCATTGCACCACCATTGGGCCATGCAATAACTGTTGTCCCTCACACACACACACCTACGTGTACATTGGATGGCTCTATGACAGCTCTGGACATGTTAACACCACACCCTGTGCATATGATGTCACCTGTGCCACCACCTGTGATGTGTAACATTGATGCAGGATCTGACTAACCTGGTGCTGCTGCACACAGTGGCTTTATTCCACTGTATTGATGTTAGCATGCTGTTAACACACAGTGTGTTACTTCCAGGTGTACTTCAGGAGGCATGATGCATTGCAGCTATGACCATCACTGTAGCATAGCTTACAGCACTGTTACCTCTGATGATGTAGTCTCCATCCATGTGCCATTTCACTGATGTGTGTAGTATTGGCAGCATGTGTGTCTGTGTGTGCAGTACGTGTGTGATGTGTGTAGTACACATGTATACCTGCTTACAAATGCATACATGACATTACACGGGCTTCACCATTCGTACACTAGCTTACTCATTCTTCCACACGCGCACACGGGCTAACATGCGTGCACACATACTTACTCGGGCTTACTGGTGCGCACGGGCGCAGACACACTGTGGGCAGGTTTGCAGGTCACATCGGTGGTATCCATGGCGTACGTCGTCAGACTCCTGACGTTCCCTGGGAAAGCTCATGACACGCCTCTTCCATTGAGTACTGACAGCACACATGTGACACTGCTCCGGTGAGGTTACAGTGTTTTGTACATACACACTCCTGTTGTCACCTATCTTCTACTCTAGTAGTCCCCTTAACCTACAATACACTGTAGAGGCTTGGCCCATATGGCATGACATGTTGTGATTCACTATCCTCAGCCTCACTTGCCTCACATTGCCTACAAATGCTTCATTACATCTCTGACAGAGCGCTTCCACGCATAGGTACCAGTACGCAGTAGCCATGTTGTCTCAGGCTTGCCATTCATCTGCATGGCATACTAACATCTAACTAAACCTACATTTTGTATGTATATTATCCATATATCTTGTGTTGAAGCGCAGCGCATTCTCGTGGTGCTGCGCTATGCTTCCACACCAGGGATCGGGGGAGGACAACTATTGGTTCATTGATATCCAATGGACAAAGCCGCCATTGGCCTTGGACTTGGACATTAGCATGCTTCTTCGACTGTATTCATACTGTATTTGCAGCTGTCATTGCTCCGTTTAGCAACGTGCAAAACGTTAGTCGCATAACATCCGGGTACATTTCTGCACATAACTCTGCTCTTGCACGGACAGCTTACTGTTTCATGTATCGCGTAGTTACGTAGGGTTACCACCTGTCCCACTTTGCGAGGGACAGTCCCTCTTTGGGCAGTTGTGTCCTGCAAAATATTGTGAGAAAATGTCAAATGTCCTGAGATTTTAGGACAAAATAATTTTCTAAATTGTATGTAATAGTTGCATAAAACAGTTATTCTGTATCTGAAACACCTAAATGTTATACGAATCAGAGTAAGGAACAAAAATGCTACAAGAATAAACTTTTATTCAGGCAAACAACTGAAGTTCTGTCCTTTGTACTGGCTGTGGGTATGTTTTGCCCTGCAAAATCTGATGTTTGGAGCACAAATGTCCCACTTTGACCATTTGGAAAGGTGGCAACCCTATAATTACATCATTTGCATAGCTTACACATACAAATGGGGTATGTTGCAAATCCCAACATTGTCCATGCAATGTTCGTGTTACGGGTGGTCTTGCACGCCCCCATGGGTGTTTGCTGAATAGCCTGGCAGTCATCTTTCCTTGCTGTACTCTCAATCCATAAACGCCAAAGGCGTCATGTATCATGGCCTAGGCCTTGCCGTGTACTATGTCTATTTGTGGTGTATGCATGGCTGTGGGTATGTCCCACTGTCATCATTGGTAAAGGTGACACCCTATAGGTACTTCCTGTAGACTGCTATGTCATTTGACATGTCAGCACATACCTGCGGATGAACTTCCTACTTCAGCGCTTTTCATACCTTCTGAGTTATCTTGCAGTCGATAATGCTGTTTCCTCAGACATGTATCTGTTTCAGATCATACCTATCAACCTCCTAGTGCAAAACATCTGTACAAAGCCTAACATGATGGGGGGACAGATAGGGGCAGATTCTACATATTGCTCTTTCAAACGTAGATAGTTGACAGTATTATAGGTTTTGCATTAGTATGGCCTTTCTGAGGGATTTGGGGTCTTAAACACATATGTTTATCATTATTTAATGATGTCAGTTCTCAGGTATTTGGCAGACAGGTACAGATTGTGAGAGGAACACACCACACATATGAGGCATACATCTGCACATTCGTACAGTTGCGAGGTATGTTTCTGATACTGGACATCAATTTCCTTACGCCAATACACACAATACATGGCGCCATCACAGGCCAGTTACCATTACATTCCTATTGCAGGACACACCCACCCACTGGGTTATATTCCTCACACAGGCCAACAGGTGCTTATCCACACTAATTATTCCATCATGCACCTTATGTGTACACCGGTATTTGTGCTTTCCGTCAGTGGCAGAGCTCACGTACGAGTATGGGGGACTGGACACTGTATCGGTTACACTGCATGACACCCTGAGGGACACATGTCTTTTGAGTCTATTTATCTTCCACATTGACTTTCAAAGGCCATACGTTGTAATTCACATTTGTGGACAAACATGCTTATGACTTGTACATGTTTTGTCATTTGTCCTGACGTCTTTCTTCTCACCTGTCCACCTAGTATCACTAGTTCTGTACATTTCATTAGGACGGGTTACCTTCATACCTCTCACCTGTACACATTATGGGTATACGCCCTGGGGTTTGACCTATGATTCTGTTACATTTGTCATGATAATGTGCCTTTCTTGTAGATTGCTGGCAAGCCATGACGGACTGTGCGGTTAGGTAATCATGACTGACATTTCTATTTCATGATTACTAACTCTCATAACATTCATATTCCTGACTATGTAATTATTCTATCAATGGTCTGACTTTGTCTGAAGTATATTTAATATAGTCCCTATTTGTCTGTTGTGTACTATGCCTTAGTCCAGCTGTCTTATTCTGACATTCTGGCTGGTATGGTTATCATCTTGGTCGTACGCGTGTCCATCCATGATAATCGCCTACATGACACTGATATAGGTCCCTACGTCTTCCCACAATGGTTTACACAATATCCAGTAGATGGGTTGCACCTTTTTGGAGAATGTAGGCATGTGCTATACCCACATAGGTATATTGATCACTCCCATGGGGCGTACCTAATAAATCTGTGCCAACCAACACCTTGGCCCAATTCTGCATACCCATGATTCCCATACCTGACACACCTCCACAGTACCCATTAGACATGTTTAATTTGAGCGATAATAAAGTGTGAGGACACTTCCGAGCACTCCCCACTCTGCGGATATCAGCTCGTGCGTCATACATTCAATCGACCCATGTGTTATTACCCTTGCACCTGCTACTGTTGCATGTACACCTATATCGTAGTTGCAGGTGTGACTTCTTTTGCATCAATGATGGTTGGCACTACATATAGGATCAATTTTCTGGGGTCCTGCAAAGGACACCTATATTCATGTTTAACGTGTAGAACTTGCAGGCCCTGTCACACTGGTACTTTCCGGGCAATGGTTTGGAAACCATCGGTGTATTCTCCTTTCATGCATGTCTGTCTGTCTATCCATATTAGCTATACCATGACCTATTTATGTACATGTGTTATATGTACAGGGACATATGTTTGTTGTGTATATATCTATTCATGTATCGTGTGTGTATACATTTCTATATGTACATATATACATATGTCTGTACATTCCTCATCTCGTAATTTGCTTTGGATTATGTCTGTGGATATATGTGTATATATATCTCCATATCATACCTTTCAACTGTACAGATTTCTGCTGCATGTACAGCTGTTTGCCTCTTATCTTTGGTCCGTTTTTCATAACCTTGTGTCTATCTGGCAAGTTAGTGGCATATCATTAAAGACTGACGTTGGTAAATAATGACAAACATTTCAGGTTACGACTTCATACCCTTCAGAGAATCCATGCTAGTGACACACCTGTTATTCTATCCACTTTCTATGTTAGGGCAATATCTGGGGATTGTCCCTATTTGTACCAGTTGTTGTCATGGCTTTGTCCGGTTTCGTACTTTACGGGTTTAACAGGTATGAGCCATGTACATAGAACGTGGGGAAAACACCATTCATTTTCTATTCTGTGAGCAGATTACACACGCGCAGGTGCACTTGCATATCCTTATTGTGGGTTACTTGTGTTTCATAGATAATTGTGCTTCCGTGAACTTTCATAATTCTGACCATAACAGTTACATATCTGTATTCCAGTTTATGGACTACTGCGAAACACACGTTCACCTTTACATATTTAAATGTGTGTACTGCACGAACGCTTTCATTACACTTTCAAGTTATATGTGCAGTGGTCGTAGGTCAACCGGGACTGCATTCACATTGGCCGGATACCGGAACCACTATTCTATTGGTGTTCTCCTTCATTGATATGCATACCTATAGTACTTAGCTACATCAACATATGCCTCACCGCTTCACCTATGACACAGGCATCCATTCTCCTGCTGGGAAGAAGGCAGTACTACATATTACACATTCCCTATTGCCTACTGCTGTGGGCTCCGGCTGCATTGTTAATCACTCCGAGGATATGCAGAACACCAAGGCATATAGTCCGGCCACATACAGGTCTTTGATTGTCAGGGTGTTCATGTAGTGATCTGGGTTTAGGCTTGTCCACCTGGTGAACGGAACTTCCCTGGCTGAGGTCAAATGTCAGACGAAGCATATGGACAGGGATTATCTCCCTATTTTGAAGTTTTACCTGTGTTTATAGACACAGGTGTTTGGGCACCTGTCAGCAGCTTATTCTGTTGGCGTTACATATTATGGATGGGGTTGTTATAGTCCATACTCCACAGTGAGGGGTGTTCCCATTCACATTTGACTATTACCTGTATACAGTCATACAGGGATTATTATTTTTGGATATGAAGTGACTACAGGTATGCAGTTGTACATTACACAAGTGTGAAGGGCTGTTCCTGTAAATATGTACGGACTATACCTCTCAACCTGTTAGAGAACCGAACCTGCGCAAAACATACACGATGGGGGGACAATTAGGGACACATTTTAACGATTGCTCTTACAAGCTTAGAACATTGATAGAATGCTAGGTTTTGCATTAGCATGACTTTTCTGCAGGTTGTGGAGTCTTATACTCAGGATATTTCTCATTATTTAGTGACGTCAGTCCTCAGCTATTTACCACACTGGTGCAGATTGTCGGAGGCACACACCAACACTATGGGGCGAACCTGTGGTCATTCTTAGGGTTGCCACCTTTTCGACTGCCCAAAGTGGGACATATTCTGTAGAGATGTCAGATTTTCCAGGACAAATCATACCTACAGCCGTGCATAGTACTGAACTTTAACCTTTTTTGTACATATAATAGCTTATTCTAGTAACATTTGAATTGCTTATGCTACTTCACATAACATATTGAGTATTCATATATAAAATAACTGTTTTATGCGACTATTAAAGTAAATTAGAAAATAAACTCTCAGGACATTTGCTATGTCTTGATTTTTTTCTCAGGACACAACTGCCTACAGAGGGATTGTTTCGCAAAGTGGGACAGGTGGTGACCCTAGTCTTTCTGCGAATATCCGGACAGTTGAGTGGTATGGCACGGACCTCTGTAATACGCTGTTGTGTTCTGGCATGGCAGGAGCTCAGCATTAAAGACTGCAGTCGGAACGTGCTGGCAGACAGTTGGGTTTCAGACTTCATACTCCAGACATTAATGCCAATGTGCAAACTGTTATTCTATCAAATTCTATGTTTCTAAGGGATATGTTTACAGATTGTCCCTGATTTTGGACCTTTGTCTCACTTATATTCACGGCTCTTTCCAGATATCTTGCTCACACAGGTTGACAGGTATGGTCAGTCACGACTGCACACAGTCAGTGTCCCTCACACCTGATCAGGGTTGACCTGTTTACGTAGTGTCTTCCTCGCCCTCATGCCATTTTCCACTTTGCAAATGTGTGCATTATATTCTCCCTCCTATTCGTGTCTGGACATGTGTGTCACGGGAAGGTATTTTATCCTGGGTGGTAGGTTATGCATGCCCACTTAGGGCTGGACAGTGTCATGGACCACCACTGCACGTTCTGACTTGTGTCCAGATATCTACTGGATTGGACATCATGTCGTCATACCCATTCTACTATTTACACAAGTTGGTCATCCCTTGAGGGATATCCCAATAATTGGTCAAAAACCAAAACAAGTTAGATAACGAAGATTTTTGTTGCTGCACGAAAATGTGCAGAGGGTTTTACCTGCAGGGGATACATGGTTTGCAATCCTGACACTGCCTAGGGTGACAATACCTACTACATATGCGTAGGGGTCACTGTGTGTAGTTGTTTCTGCAACAAACCAGTGGACCAAGTACGGCTGGATTTGGTGGACGTTCTGGTATGGTGGCAGGTTGTGTGTTGTGGAGGGTATGCTGGGTAGGCTATTATGCATCCAGGTGTGTTGCATTTGTTATGGCCAGTTCCATCAGGACCCATCTGTGGGTATGTGACAGTGCCCTATCTATACATTTGTCTCGCATATTTCCATATTCATATGTTTGTGGGATTGCGTTCTACACTATGGCCTGTCTGCTTGTCTTGCAGCTGTTTCTACATGAGGTTGTGTTTCTTTCCACTTCACCCGCTGCCCTCTCATACACCTCCGGTTCTCCTTTTCTGCATATGACACAAGTATCGCCTTTGAGGAATTTACCATTAAACACACACCCCTCACATACTCACACCCCATAGAGCACTACTTTGGTTGTTGGCCCATGACACAGCCAGAGTTACACATTGACTACCCTACATGTGTCAGGTACCTTTATGATTGTGTGGACTACCCTGCCATGTTTGCTTTCCACATGCTATACCTCACGCACATAGGTACATGCCCTTACTTCACTTTCATTACTTGGTTGGTGTATCCAGGTACTACCCGTTCGACTGTGTCACATACACGTTCGGATTATACATCTGACTTCTGGAGTTTGCCAGCCTGTTCTACTCATTGGTAGGATGGCACCTTTTGCTATGTCCAAGCTATTCCTTACACATGTCCGACCATTGTGGACATTGCCTCCCCACAGTCGACGGTTGTGTTTCCACCTTTTCAATTGGCCACAGTGTGACATAGGATTACCACCTGTCCCACTTTGCGAGGGACAGTCCCTCTTTGGGAAGTTGTGTCCTGACATGTAATTGTCAACATGGCAAATGTCCTGAGATTTTAGAACAAACATATTTCTGATATTTTATGTGATAGTTGCATTAAACAGTTAATTCTGTATCTGAAATACCTGACTGTTATGAAAAACAGAATAAGCAACTAAAATGCTATAGGAATACGCTTTTCTGTAGGCAAAACAGTTATGTTCTGTCCTTTGTACTTGCCATGGGTATGTGTCGGCCTGTACAGTCTGATGTCTGTACCAAACATGTCCCACTTTGGCCATTTGTAAGGGTGGCAACCCTACTGTGACAGTTGCGGTGAACACAGCATATTTTACAGGCCGACACATACCCACGGTCAGTTCGGCAGATAGAACTTACAATTCTTGCCTATATCTAAGCTTATTCTTGTAGCATTTCGGTATCTTATTCTGTTTGTTATGACATTTATGTATTATACGTCCAGTGAAATATGTTTAATGCAATTATTGCATGACGTCTACGGAGGAATTATGTCCTATATTCTGTGGACATTTGCCAGTTTTACATGTTTGTGTCAGGACACATCTGCCCACAGAGGGACTGTCACTCGCAAAGTAGGACAGGTGGTAATCTTGGTCGACGGTACGGATCATACTGTTCCTTTTGGCCTACATGTGTCCGTGTTGTTATGGCTCGTTTATATGCTTCTTCTGTTTCGTTTACATGTGTATGCTATTTCCTATCACATTTGTTATGTGAAATATGGAGATACCTTTTGTATGTGACTATTACATGGCTTGTGGGATATGATTCAGACATACGGTCACTACCTATATCTACATTTCTCCTCGTGTATTTTGTTATGGACACATCTGCACAGCTATGTTCCCTCCCTCAAATTATGGGTCGGCTGGTGACCCTCTCCGTTGGACTGGACGTACCTACTGGCGGCGTGCTAACATCTGATACGTTTCACTTCCACATGGTATAGCTATCTACATTACGTTGGACTACAGGCACACGGTTTTCCTGTCATTTGTTCATGGGTAGGGACCAGTTATTCCCTACCATGCATTTGTGTTTGAGTCTTCATTTTCTGTTTGCAGGGACTCTGCTTTGCATATGTTTCAGTCTCCACGGACACTGATAGGTATGATTACTATTGCTGGCGGAATATAATATTCAGCTGTTTAGGTTGCTCCTCGAAAGCCGACATTGACACGCCTCCCTGCGCAACTTCGATACGCCCCTTGCACTCACGCACATTTCCTATGCATGTGGCTGTGGCGGCTGCGCACCTTCATTAATATGCATATGGCGTGACAACTCCACATCTACTCCACACAGCCGGCGCAAGCCTTACGCCGGCCTTGCGCCGAACTTCATGAATCCGGGGGTCAGTCTAGCTTTTACACAACTAAATTGTCACTTAAATTTTTAATGATTAAACAACTAGTAAAATATGCTACTAGTTCAAAACATCCCCAGGTAATGTCTTTCTTCTTGATTTGGTGATAACCGATATTCCACAATGATTAAATTAACTTTACTATTCAGCCAAACTCTCTGTCAGGTTTTCAGTTCTGTCCATGTGGTCATTCAAAACCATCAAGGTCTAAATTAATAATGTGCAGACCCATACCTAAATCAAGAGAACCAGACCTGCATAATGTATTATAAAACATCTGCAGAAAGCTATAACATGCATGCACCGATCCCAACAAAGCTTGCTCTTACCTTTTGTATCAGCTTTCCTAGATATAACATATTTTATTTCCACAAGTCACCAGACACCTAAAGGTTAAGTAATAACCTTACTAGACAAAAGAACCAAAAGCTCTAATTTAGGCATAGAAACTAGACTTGGAAAGAATGGAGAAAGGACCATACCAACGATAATGTATAACACATGTACCAGATATTAGGAAACAATGCAGAATCTCAACCAATAAAATAAAAATCTACCTCAGAAAAAATAACGATGTCAGATCATGCCCAATATTATTCTTGAAAGAAATTAAAAACCTTATTGGTCATATTACTAACAAATCAGTTAATAATCCCTCTCTTTTAAATCCTTCAATCACAACCAAATACAAAAAAATAAAATTCCTTATTACTGCTGTAAATGACATACCAAAACAGACCAACATAAATCAAAATTACCCTAAAACACTTAGTAATCAATACATCTCCCAAAAACCCTAGCAAACGGTTTTGCAACATTCTCTTTTAAAGAAATATCCTCAACTCAAACTAGACCAAATGGCCACAGCCAAATATATGAAAATACACTTTGCTGTGGTTTTAGCGATCATTGCAATGTTGTATCCCTAAACCACATGACCAGAAGGCCACAAGACGAGAATGCTGATGCCCACTTGTTTGAATAATGTTGAACTTGCATCTTCTGATCTATACAAACACAGGAACAAGTACTAACTTGGGACTGGGGGTGGGGCAAATCTAGGTGTTTGAACAAGTGTGAATCAGTATTCTCATTGTGCAACCTTCTGGTTACGTGATTTCGAGACTCTACATTATTACGATGGCTTAAACCATAGCAAACTGAAAATACATGTTATTTTCTTTTACAACAAATGAGGAGGAAAAGAAATGAAACTGACAAGTGTAGGTACTTAGCATATAAAATAAAAATACAGGGCTGAATTCATAAAGGCACCCTGATGTGTACACTGCTATCTACACATCACAATACTGGCTTATTATTCAGCAAGTACCTTTACATGTCCTCTAACATAAAAAACATGCAACACCATAAAGGACTAGTTCTGTGGCCATGCTGAATGCTAATGAGGCATTCCAGGAGATGATACATATGTTAATTAGTCATGTGCTTTCTCTCCCTGGAACCACCACAGGAAGACATCTATACAAATGCACTAGATACCAGGAATGCTTTAAGTATCGTGATGGCACCAACGGTATAACAGGGATCCAGGAGAGGCTACACCAGACCAGGAAATGCTTTATGTGTCATGATGGCACCAATATTACAATGGGGATTGGGGGTTGATACACTAGACATCAGGGAATGCTTTAAGTGCAGTGATAGTACCAATGCTACAATGGGGATCCAGGGTGGGGGTGATACATTAGACATTAGAGAATTGTTTCAGTGTTGTGATGGCACCAACCTTACAACAGGGATCAGGGGAGGGTGGGGGATACACTAGACACCAGAAAATGCTTTACGTGCTGTGATAGCACCAATGCTACAATGAGGGTCAGAGGATGGGAAGATACACTAGATAACAAGAAATGTTTTAAGTGCCATGATGGCACCAACATTACAACAGGGATCAGGGGCAGGGTGATAGGCACAGACCAGCACAGCTGGGATGGTGGCAACATCTAACACACTGTAAAATGCCATAGTGGTACCAATGGCAGTACATGGATCATGGGGTGGGGGGAACCACTTGACTCCAGACTTAAGTATCGTAATGACACACAATCCAGAAGGGTGATGGGGTGGGGGAATCACTAGACCACCAGGGATAACTGTTTAAAGTGATGTCAAAGGCAGTGATAGTGTAACGGAATCAGGTATGGGGGGGTTTCACTAAACACCAGAGCCTAATACATATGTTCCATAATGGCACTAAAGTATTACAGGATGATAGGAACAGGTACAGGTACTGTGGTGAGTGTGTGTTTGTGTGTGTGTGTGTGTGTGTGTGTGTGTGTGTGTGTGTGTGTGTGTGTGTGTGTGTGTGTGCGTGTGTGTGTGTGTGTGTGTGTGCATGTGCGCTCATCTGTGCATGCTTGTGCATCTGTGTGTGTGTGTGTGTGCACATTTATGTTTGTGTACATGTGAGAAACAGTGAATGGAGTGACACTGTAGTGACTGTGATTAAGAAAACATGCAAATAAAAATGAACTCTTATGTCATGTTGGCTATCACATTTCAGAATTACAAATGGGCACTTCTTGCTAGAAGACAATATGGCTTGCGATATGAATTTTAATTAATTATTGTGTCAGTCACAGGAAGATTACTGTGAAAGAATATAATATAATTTATTGATAAATATACTAATTACATTAGAAAGGAAGACTGGTAAATATAGCCACCACTTGTTGATTATGACACCAAAACATAGTTTAAAGAAGAGCATCTTAACATTTACCACACAAAGAGATGTAAATGTGACCTAGTTATTAGAAGATCGTTTTAACTGCACACTTAGTGAGATACTCCAGACTTCTAATTTCCAGTTTCATACTTGAAAGTTTACTGAAGTTTCAGCAGAACATGTAAATGAGTTGAGAAACCTAGCCCAATACTTTAATTAAACAGCAGCATTGCAGCAAATGCTGAGAGGTATAAAGGTATGTGGTCTAAATGATGACTACATGCAAGAAGGTTATTACCAGAAAATAACTTGATACTTAAACATGGCTTCAACAATGAAATCAGCAAATAAAAAATTCAAAAGATTTGCAAGTTAAGCAACTAGCAGTAGTATAGTAAAAGAACAGTGGGGTACATGGTTTGGTTCTAAAAATATGGACTGCAACAAAGCTGAAACGTGTATGAGTAAACAGCAATATAAATTTAAACAAAAATTGTTATAATTTTGGTGTAAATGGTCTCAAAAAAAAATCTTCTGACTAAATTTATCTTTCAAAAGCTTGTAGTCAGAACTGAAAGTAAGGTTTTAAGTGGTTGTTAACATGTTCTGATAGGTAGGAAGGATCAGATTGTCTGAAGAAAATATTTCTTTTGCAAACTTTACAGATATTAGGCCTGGAAAAGGTTTAGCTATTCTTGCAGACATGAAGATAAAAGGTAAACCTGGTAATTTTGTATTTGACTCTGGAAGTACTCTGACCCTGGTGCTAAGCAGAACTAACTGAATCATACAGCCAGTTTTTCAATATGGTAATCTTGTAATGAAAATCTTTAATATAAGAGCATTTAAACAGTGGAGGCTGTTGATCCGAAAGCTCATTATATGGAACACACAGACACATGAGTTTTCATAACAGTGAAAGGTACTCACCCTATTTTGCTTTGAAAGAAATGTACACAATTGAATTACACTGGTGAGAAATAAAGCACATATACTGTGAAAGTGAAGCATTAAAGAATGTGTTAATAAAACTTGAAGCAGTATTTCAATAAGAAAATGGTATGTCAATAAAACTTGAAACTGTATTTTAATAGAAAATTGTATGTCAAAAAGAATCATTTCCACTATTCATATCTTAACAGATGCCAAACCTTGAACTAGCAGACCAGAAAACTGTCTTAATGATTCAAAAATGCATATGGACTTAGACTTACTTGATCAAGTACTGTAGTATGAGCAGTGAACCAGTTCTAGTGTGGATTTGTAAAATCGACTATTATAGATGCAACTTTGCCTCAAGTGTATTCATATGTCATTAAAGGATAACTTAAAATAACCATGCTATGGCTGGTGTCATATTATTCCAGAAAACTAAAACTTTGCATCCGAGATAGTTGTGTATTGTGGGTGCCTGCTGCATTATTCCTTTTATAAGGTTATCCTGCAATAATAGAAAAAATATGTTAGGCACATTCTTGAATTTCCTGAATAAATGACATAGCAAGATCACATGAATCTTGGCCAGCTATGTATAGTAATATGGAAAAGAAGTAAAGATATGTGATAAAATCAGGTCTATACTAGATAAACAAAAGTTTATCTTACCGAACGCTAACATGAGCGAAAATCCCAGAACCTGAAACCGGAATTGTGAGATCGCAGTAGTGAAGATGGAAATATTTGCCCTTTCCTCACTGTACTGTGATCTTGGAGTTGGAATATATATTTAGTGGGGGGTGTGGGCCCCCCACAATTGCAGTTTCAAGTTCTGGGATTTTCGATAATGTCAGCGTTCGGTAAGATAAACTTTCATTTATCTAATATAGACCCGATAAAATCCACGCAACCAGTAAGTGTGGTTCTTCTGTAAAGACACGGGCTGATAAAATCAAAGAAAAATGCTCAGAAACTGAAGCTGTTTGTAAAGCTGGAAAATGGGCATTTCAAAGGTCCCAACATGTTTCTTACCAAAGACATGTGATACAGCTATGAACATGTGATACAGCTATGAATGCTGCAGCTGAGAAACGTGTATCTGCATCTATGTTGGTAACCAAAGGCAGCAGGCAATAGTTATCTGTACCTCTTTTCATATAAAGTGGACGTTCTTCACATCTGCTTGTTGCCACCCCATCTACACATTTTCCTCAGTTAAAGCAACCACTTACTCAACTTAAAGATTATGTCAGTGTTGAAGCCTGCTTGTCCATGAGAAAAAAAGATTGTACTCCAGTTTCACCAAAAAGCACATGGTATGCATAGTGGTAATCTAATGTCTGATTGTGAATGATTTACATTGAAAAAAATGTATAAATGTTGAAGTTTTCAGAATGTATGCAACTGAACCAAAGTTTTTTTTCTAAATATTATAGTTATGTTGTTAGGAGAAGAAATAGCATGGGGAGTACTATATTTGCTATTTAATGGTTAAGCTATTATAGTACACATTCTATGTGGTTATATTTCATTCAAGCTGGTTCTCACATCTTCTCATGCTAGGTAAACCTAGAAAGAAGGTTATAAGCTATCAAGCCATGAGCTCTAGTTTTATTAGTGCTGCTGTTTTGCTGGAGTTTTCAGTCCTTACTTCATTTGTTAAATCATTTTAAACTCTTTGTTTTTATGCCCAACATGCAACATCTTCCTGGTGTAGTACATAATAATTAATGGAAGCTCAATTGCCCCTCAAGATGAATTGGATTTTGACCAACCCACTAAAGAAAAAAAATGCAAGTTTCCCAATCAGAATAGTCAGAAAGAAAAAAAAAAATATATATATATATATATATATATATATATATATATATATATATATATATATATATATATATATATATATATATATATATATATATATATATATATATAATACATATATATATATATATATGGATCCATGTCAGTACATCGACAGTTCAAAACAACGAAAGTCACTACTTGAACGAAAGCATCGACCGTTGAAAACATCGACAATACAGTCACGTAAAGTAAAGTAGTAAAGTCACAAAACAAGTGCTAACATGGGTCCTGCAAGGGGGAAGTAAAGGATATGATATGATACTGTACCCATACTAAACTCCGCAATATCATATCCTTTACTTCCCCCTTGCAGGACCCATGTTAGCACTTGTGTTAGTGACTTTACATTACTTTACGTGACTGTATTGTCGATGTTTTCAACGGTCGATGCTTTCGTTTCGAAGTAGTGACTTTCGTTGTTTTGAACTGTCGATGTACTGACATGGATCTATATATATATATATATATATATATATATATATATATATATATATATATATATATATGGTTCCCATTCAGAAGCCTGAAACATCATAAGCCTGAAAATCAAAATCCTGAAACCAAAAGCCTGAAAATTCAGAATCCTGAAAACTCAAAATCCTGAAAGCCCAAAATCCTGAAAGACCAAAATCCTGAAACTCAAAATCCTGAAAACACAAAATAGACATACTGATGTCATTGTGGCTTTGCTATTGTTAGCCCTGTGGTGTTAGGTCATGCGTTGGGGTCAGGAAAGTGTGCGGTTGGTTTTATTTTAGGGTTAGGGCGGTTTAAGTGAGTTAGGGTTAGGCGCAGGTTAGGCATGTATGCAATAGTGACAAATATTGGAGTTAGGCGGTTTAAGTGAGTTAGGGTTAGGCGGGTCAGGTGAGTGTGCGATAGTGACGGACCTTAGGGTTAGGGTTAGGGTCAGGGTCAGTTGGTAGATATTAGTGTCTTTATAGTGACATATTAGCATTATTTGTGTTTTCAGGATTTTGAGTTTCAGGATTTTGGTCTTTCAGGATTTTGGGCTTTCAGGATTTTGAGTTTTCAGGATTCTGAATTTTCAGGCTTTTGGTTTCAGGATTTTGATTTTCAGGCTTATGATGTTTCAGGCTTCTGAATGGGAACCATATATATATATATATATATAAAACACAAAACACACAGCACCCCGTGTGTCTGTGCTGTGTCCTTACAGATTCCTACTAAATATATTAACACAGAAGATGACATTTTCACTAAAGTAAGGCCACGTTGGTATTCAGTGAATTTTGCCTTTGTGAGCTGTTAGCCAGGAAATAGTGTGATCAATTTATAGGACAGTGTATCTTTCCTTGAAGACATAGTCTGCAGCAGTTATTCTGCCTACCTAATGATTCATTGCATGAGCACCCAATTAGATAAATAAACAGTTGGGCAGTTAGATTCTTGATGTTGAAATATGAAACTACTTCTTTGCAGAAGGAAACAAAAAATAGTCTTGACAATATCTATACACTCTAACACCCCTCAGTACCAGTAATTTGTTTGTGTGTTTTGGCTTTTCCTGGTTAGGGGTCGCCACAGTGGAACTCCAGTCCGCTAATGATTGGCAGTTGATTTTTATGTACTGGCTCACCAGGCCTGACACACAACCTTCAATGAAGGTACACCCATTCACGCATGTCTCCACGCAGAAGATGCTCTAGCTGAGAATCGAACTGGACAGCGTCTTACTGTGAGGTGACAACGTTACCGCAGCACCAGTAATAATAGCAATAATAATAATAATAATAATAACAGTAATAGTGGGTTGTGTCCTATTGACCTTTATGATGCAGAGGGCATTAAAATGGTGTGCTACAGGTAATAAGTCTATTACTACTTTTGTCTTATCTCAAAAAAAGTACTTTCATCCTATATTTCAGCAACTATATTACCCGGCATACATTCTATTTTTGGTGGCAAATATCACACTGGATCAGTGGGTAAAGCACTGGTTAGTTGTCTCCTTCCTGAGTTATATTTTTACAGAGCTTACAATCTTTTACAATGCATATACAACTCCTACCAAAGTAGACACTCATTGTTACTCATTAGACAGTTAAGTAAAATAAATAAGTAACATTTAATGTCTTAAACTTGAGTGATAAGTTAAAAAAAAAGCAGTTTCAAACACTAGGAAGAAAATTAAGTAACTATTTTTAAGCATTTTCCAAAGCATTACTTGTGGTATCATTAGTTACATTTATTGCAGTTGTATACTGTATTCTTCTCCTTACTTGATTTTCAAATTTTTGTAAATGTTTTGCTAGATATGTTATTGTATAGATCATAAGTAATTTATAAATAGAAATTTAAATGACTTCTGGAAAGAAATTATTATCATAACGTATGGTTCACAAAATATGATGCATCTTAGCCATGTCATACAAAATTTTGCATACTGGACCTTATGCAAGCCATCTTTGGGAAGATAAAACAATGCTGAAGTATAGTTTTATCAAAACAAATGCCAACTGCTAGGTTGAGGGCAGTTGGGAGAAAATGAAAATCGCTACCACACAAGCATTAGCTTATCAAGTGAAAAGACTCTGGCGAGGAAGTAGCTAAGATACTTATGTAGAAGAAGAAGAAATTATTCACTTAGTCCTAAAGGAACTGAAGAAAATAAGACAAAGAGAAAGCTGGCTGAGGCTGAAGAAAGCTGGAAAAAAACAGAAGACAAAAGAATTAGACAAAGGAAAGACATAAAGTGGTATTAAGAGAGAAAATGAAATATTCCATAATTTTATTAAGGATCATAATAAAGCCATGAAAATGACACCAAAAAGTTCAATATTAGCGAGGAACATTTGTCAGACAGTAACGGAGAAAACAAAGCAATCATGAAATAACCTCAGACCTTTCTGAGAAGAAAGGGGTTGTGAAAAAACTTTTAAAACTGAAGTAGATTAAGGGAATGGGTCCAGATGGCGGTCATCTCAGGACAGTAAATTAACTAAAGATAGAACTACTAAAATGGATTGCACAACCCTTTATCAAATCGATGGAAGTAAGAATGGTATTCCTGACATGGAGTTGCAATTAAACATCGCAAGAATTAGAGCAAGATGAAGAAGGAGAGTTTACTGACTAGTAATCTGATGAATATGGCAGTAAAACTCATAGTATCTCTACTGAACCATGGATTTTCTAGTTTAACTGTTTGTCTAAACCAGAGTGGGGCTGTAGATGAGGTTTATATAGATAATGTATCTGACACTGTGCCACGTAAAACATAATGCATCACCCGAACCACATTCATCTCGGTAGACTGGAGGTAATGAATGTTTAAAAAAAGTCTCAAAAACAGTCTGCACAGAGTGATAGTAAACCATGTTGGGAGTAAAAAGAAGTTACTAGGGGTGGTCTCATAAAGGACACAACCCATACCAAATATTATTATTAAAACTGAAAACATCCTTGAAGAAGGAATGGAGGGAAGGGTACATTTCTCTTCAGATGATACTGAGATCTCTAAGGGTAGATTTGCATGGCAGGAAGGAAAGAATGAAAAAGACTCAAGAAAGCAGTATCAGGCCCGTGGCCCCTCGCCCCCCGTGTGCTGCCGTTCGCAGGGCCTCTTCCCAAGGGTGCTGGCTGGATGACCGGAGGCCAAAACGCTGCCCGTGTTAATGAATATAACAACTTGGTAGCTTCAGTTTAATATAAAAACAGCAGGTGGTGCATCATGGGAGGAGATATGCAAGGAAAGACCAGACATCAGTGCGAAGAACTTAAAACAGCAACTGCAGAAATCAGTTATGAAATATTGTTTCCAGCAGCATCAGATATTCATTTCCATCACTGTTTTTTCATCTTCCTGGCTGTAGAGGAGCCATATCCTAACCCATAACCAGCAGGAATGATGCACTAAAGCATTCTTGCATAGAGTTCCTGTCCGCAACAGGTTTCTATGGATTTATATTTGTGAACTAATAAGAGAATAAGAACAGGTGTGAATGTTGTAATAAGAGAGTGACAAAAGCTGTGAATGTGAAAGTGAATTTGGAGCCTGCAATCATCACTGGGCTATGCTGAGAAAGTTTTTGCCTGCTTTCCTGTTTTCCATTCAGTTAAGAATTTATTAGAATAGCCATAACCTGTGACATGAGGAAACAGAGGCAGTAATGCTACTAAATCATATTGCACTCATTGTTAGATGCACTGTTTGGAATTCTGGAGGTTTTCTGCACTGAGGCAAAACTTGCTAATTATTTTAATTGCAGGACTTCATATAAGCAAAAGCAGGGATCCTGCTATCAAAGTCCAAGTAATGGAAAATAAGTCCTTTGAAATTAATATGATCAACTCACTTATCAGCATGTAAGAGGCTTCAAATTCTGCACTCTCAAGCCTGATATAATCAAATCAGATGTTACTGCCCTTCAGGTCCAGAACAAAAAAAATGTGGATAATCTGTTAAAATGCAACTGAAGATAAAATGTAAAAACCATAGACTTTGAACCAAACTCAAAAATACTTTATCATTAACATGGTTAGCAATATCAGACTGTTGCAATCCTCACCTCCAGTCAGTGCAAATGTTGTCTTTATGAAGTCTGGCAGAGAAATCTAATGGCATTTCCTGTTATAAGTCACCAACAGAAGCATTGACTAGTGTACTGATGCTTCAGATTCCAACCCTGCCCAAGCTATAACATGACTAGTCATTAAGATATATTGGTCTGAACTATGACCCACAGTGATCTGTGCACTGTGACCTCAGATTGCTCACATACCAGAGCCCAAGCAATCTTAGAAAGTCTGCACAGCAGGGTAGAAGACAACTGGTCATTAAGATATACTGGTCTGCAACCCTGACCTCTGTCGACAGCTGCTTCCATGACAAGCCTTTCATCTGTATGGGACACAGGCAAACTCTCAGTTAGCTATTGGATTACTATAACATGATCCCCTCTTTAAGAAACTTTTCAAAGCCATGGCCATGATGTTTGTCTGCTCCAAGACAGGCCTTTTAACAGCCATCTTCTGCACATTGACATCAGCAGGACAATCAGGATATCTGGTATTGCCACAAAATGAATTAGCATGACATTATGTAATCCATTCTAAAGTGTTGTGGCTGATTAGGAGTTGTTTCTCTTCACAACATAATATTTTGAATACTCATTCAGAGTTGCAGATTTAGATGTCTTGTGAAATAAGTCAGTGCTTGGGAGTGTGATTCAGACAGAAGTTAATCTTTCCTGAAGTCCTGTTACTTTTAATTTGTTCTGTTTGTGTATTTCACAACTATTACAGAGCACATAATCCAGTACTTAATGTACTGCTCTGTTCGCTACATGTATATTTATGATGTAAGTATAGTAAATGTTTTCTCATCCTGAAATGAATTCATGGTCGTCTTCTAGCATTTATCAGTGTGTAAAATGGTCGACAATAATAATAGTAGGAAAATCTATGCTGTTTTCCACTGATAACATGTATGAGCTACCGTCCCATCTCTCTACCACTCCCCAGGAAGTGGATGTAGTAAACATGTGTAATCATTGTAACACCTTAGTCCCTGCTGTCTTTTATTTATAACATAATCTACTTCCATTACTCTACTATGCTTGCTACACTCAGTGTTCTGCTGAACACTTTATTACACTGTCCTGTAATGTATGTAGCGTTAGTACAGGCCTTAACCAGGGTTGTAGAATAGGGACTGTGCAGGGTTAATTACCAGTTCTCACAAATAAAAGCAGTGAGTTTGATGTAGAAGAGTTTTGCCTCATGAATTATGTGAAACATCTTCATGAATAAGGATGCCAGGACCAGGCAAAAAATAAAAATATCCTTTGCACTATGTCTTGTAAAAGTTAGCAGTGGCTTACTTTCATCTCAGTGGACACTGCAAAATGAGAAATAAGAGCCATAATGAGAGCTGTTTGAATGGTAAGAAGTTTTCTGAGATTCTGAGAATAGTTATATTCCCCTCAAGTTGTATTTTTCTTTCACTGACAGAGTAGTCTAGACTTATTTAGGAAAAGAGGTAAAGAGATCTGCCAAAGTCTACTGCAAATGGTAATATAAGTGTCTTTTGAGAAAGCATGACAGGCAAAAAGAACATTTAATAAAGACAATACAATAAATGGATCAACAAATAGTCACTCAGAAGTCCACTCAATACTGGACGCTTTACCTAAAAACATGCTTTGTATTTCATACTTGCTGTTTCTTAAGGATTCTGGACTGATACTGTACTGACCTGCTACTTATTGTACAAAGCAGCAAAATCATCATTCTTAAAAACAAGCCAGAATAAAAACTCATATATTTGTGGTGCATAATATACACAAATATGTGGAGAAAAGGCAATCACATGGACAATTTCTACTTTTTTGAATTTGGGAAATGGAAAATTAGATGGATAAATCTTAAAATTTAGATATTGAATAGTAATCATTTCAACATATTTTTTCCTCCCTGCTGAAAGATACAATGTCACAAGGTGCAAAGTCCTTTGGTTGCATTATAATTGCGAGGCCCATGACCTGGCCCAGCAATCAAGGAGCCTCGACCCCACCATTAGCACCAGTAAGGGGTGTCCATACAGGTAAAGGATAATAAATACACACACACAGTAAAGTACAATTTCCCTTAAGAGCACACAGAGATCACAGTCAGTCTGGGGCTGGTTTCTCCCTTTCTCTCCAGGTCCCCAATAAGACTCCCCACTGGCACAGCTATAGGGTCCAGATCTCACCCTAGTGGGTAAGCTAAAACCTCCAGCACCCTCTCTGTCCAACCAGTGCTTTGTGTCCCTGCACAAGTAGCTGAGACACACACACTTTGAGATAAGAATTATATACAACCACTCAGACACTTCTGGGGAAGGCTGTCACAGGTTCTCCAGCTGTGCCCCCTTTCTGCCCAGTCTAAAAGGTAGTACCAGCTGCCACCACCCACTAATAGCTACTCAAAGGCCCTTCTGAAAGGGTGTCCAATTATTACTGTGCAATACTATTGTCCAAATGGTAAGTGTGACTGAACAGTCAAGGCTTATTAGAGTGACTTGGTACAGTATCACTATATACATGCAATGTACTATTAGAGCTTAAATTATCTCTATGCAAAACAGCCACAGTTGAAAGGTTTACAAATATTTAATAATAAATAATAAAAACACAACACAATACTTCTTACTACACAGTACTAGTCAAGAGTACAGAGATCATAGAAAAATACTTAAAATAATACGGTAGAAAAGTTCTGACATCACAGAAAACAAACTAGTCTAATCTTCCTATTTCCTAGCTATATCTAAGAAACTAAACACAGTTCAAAATAACTTACATATAGAGCAAAGCAGTGCTGGTGATGAATGTTCTCAAGACAAAATGCTCAGAGCTCTTCACATGACATCATTCTTCACACATCTCTGGTGTTCCCAGGCTAACATAAACTGCATTTACATTCTTTACACCTGGTCAGAAACCGGAGCAATAAAGGACATTTATACATGCAAATTCTAGCCATTAACTCTGGTCTTAAAACAACAGGCAGGATGCCTCTCTCCAGACACATTGGCTCCAAATTTTGACATCAAATTTGTTTTTTATTTTTTATTTTACATTTGTTGACCGGGCTAGTCTAGCTGGATATATGTCCATTTTCAGTAGAGGTCCAGGGAGAAAAGCTCCAAACACGAATAATGACAAAGTTAACAATGTATAGAACCAGTAAGAAGAACAATACAGAGGTAGTATTGGTCTAGTGAACAGTTGTAATAATAAATTTGTATATTAAATAATTTTAGTAAAAATTAAACTAAACAATTCTACAAAAAATAAACTAAACAATTCTACAAATCACACTAGAAGGTATGAGCAAGTGTTAGATAAGGGAAATAATATATATGTTATTCTCATATTACAGAGTAGGAGTTGTAAGTAGATTTGGAGGTAAAGGTTACAGGAGTAGGGATAGGGTTAAGAATATAAAGTGAAAAAAAGATGTCAGTGTGGGTTAGTACATGGACAAAGCCAGTGAGTTTTCCGATGTTTTTTAAGATGTTTTTTAAAAAGAGAAGTAGAAGCGATGGTAGATAATTCAGCAGGAAGCTTATTCCAGAATTTTCCTGCAGTGTTTGAGAAAAGTGAATCCCCGGCTTTGTTGTTAGCTTTATTTGATAAAACTAGAAGCTTGTTAGCAGAGAGTAGTGTAGCTAGATTAGTATAAGGAGTAATTAGATTAGTCAGGGTAAGGGTGTTGTTAGGGTGGTATAGAATCTTTTGCATAATAAGTAATTGTTGAAAGAGTATATGCGTTTGCAGTTCTAGCCATCCAAGTTGTTTGAGGTTAGGGCAGTGGTGAGTTTTAAAGGGGGAACTTATGATGAATCTAGCTATGCTATTATAACAGGTGGAGAGTTTAGAGAGGTTGTTTTTGGATCGGTTGGTATATATAACAGAGGCATAGAAAAGGGTGGAAATGAGGTGGGTCGGAGCAATTTTTTTCCTTGCAGAAGGGGTGAGGAAGGGTTTTATTCTATAGAGGGTGCCAAGTTTTCTGTTAACAGACTTTATAGTGGAGTTTATGTGTTCATCATAGTTGAGATGATTATCAATAGTTACACTTAGTAGGTGGGTTGTAGTATCTGGGATAATGTTGGTACCATTGTTAGAGGTTAGAGAGAAGAAAGGAATGGGTGATTTATGAGTAGGAGTAAAAAGCAGTAGTTTTGTTTTTTTAGGATTTAGGAGGAGGCAGTGTTGCATAAACCAGTTTTCAACATTCTGAAAAACAGTTTGGGTGAGGGAGTGGAGAGAGGATATATCCTTGGCTGTACATAAGAATTGACTTATCAGGATTGTTACAGCAGAGTGCACTGTTGTTACATTTTTGCAGTTCAGTATCCAAACCAGTCTTTTTACATTTAAGAGAACAAGCCTGTGGCTTAAATTAATATTTACAAATGGCAGAATTATCTACAAATTTCTATCTGGCTAGGCTGGCAGCCTTTACCTATCTTCACACACCTCCCCCTTGGAGAACTCAAGCTAGTTTTTCAATTGACCCTTGACAAATGTTTCTTGAGAGGGTTAGGTCTATCTGAGTATAGCTTACCCCATTCCCTGTCTTGAGACCCCATCTGTGTTGGCATTGCTAAACCCACTGCAGTGCTGCACTGACATATCATATGCTTGCAATCCTAGGCTCCATCTTTGCAACTTGACATTTTGCTGGCTAGCTCTGGGTAACCATGTTAGAGGGTTGTGATCTGCCACTACAGTGACTTTTCTTCTATTTATATATATATATATATATATATATATATATATATATATATATATAAGGCTGACGTTTCTGCAGTGCCCACACTATGGCTAGACATTCCTTTTCTACAGCTGCATAGCATTCTTTCCTAGGTTGGAGCCTACAACTGAGATAAATCACTGGGTGCTCTTCTCCTTCTGAAGAAATTTGGCTAAGTACAGTCCCAGCCGATGGTTCAAAGCAACCATCTGCACAACAAATTATTTGCTTTAATCTGGACTGGCTAACACACGGGGTCCTCCAAAAGCTTCTTTAATCTTCTGTAATGCCTGCTCACATGCTGTGGTCCACACTATCTTATCTGGCCTGTTCTTCCTTGTCAGGTCTGTGAGGGGAGCAGCTATGGTACTATAACTGGGGTTGAACATTTTATAGTACCCTGCTGTCCCTAATAATGCTCTCACCTGCTTTTTGGTAACAGATACAGGCCATGCCTGAATGGGCTTCTACTTTGGCAGGTTCTGGCCTTATCTTACCACTCCCCACCCTATGTCCCAGGTAGGAGACCTCTGCCATACCCACCTAACATTTGCTCAGCTTAATGGTCAACCCTGCCCTCTGTAGTCTTCCCAGCACCTCCCTGACATGCTGAAGGTGCTCTTGCCAGCAATGGTTGTAGATGGCAATATCATCTAGGTAAGCAAGGGCAAACCCTCCTGCTCCTGTTAGGATATGATCTACCAACCTCTGAAAAGTTTCTGGGGCATTTTTCATCCCAAAGGACATATTTGTGAACTCATACAAGCCAAAAGGAGTCACAAAGGCTGACTTCTCTTTAGCACTGGGAATCAAGGGCACCTGCCACTAACCCTTGGTAAGATTAATGGTTGTAAGATACTTAGCCCCATCCAGATGCTCTAGGGCCTCCTCTGTCTTAGGCATGGGGTAAGCATCTGACTCTGTGTGACTATTTAACCTCCTGTAGTCCACACAGAACCTGGTGCTGCCATTCTTCTTTGGCACCAGCACCACTGTGGAGGCCCAGGGACTGTTAGAATTTTGAATCACCCCTAGTTCCAGCATCTCCTGGATCTCCTCCCTCAGAGTTTGTTTGACTCCATCAGGCACCCTATAAGGGGCCGGCTTTATAGGCCATTGGGATCCTGTATCCACCAGGTGGGTGCACCCTGGTTTGCCAGTGAACATGTCCCAAAACTCCTGTAACACTGCTCAGATTTCTCAAACCTGGGTAGGAGATAGCTGCTGGGACATTGCTACCCCTTCCACTGAGGTGTCAGTCCGAGTCTCACTGAGGAGATCAGTCACCAGATCTCCCTCAGACTCCTCCTGCAATCCACTGCAAATGCTCAGCACAAGGGCCTCCCTATCATGGTAAGGATTCATCATGTTAACTTGGTACTATCTGTGCCCCTGCCTTCTGCTTAGCAGTTCCACCATGTAGTTAACATCACTTACCTTTCTTACCACCTTGTAGGGTTCCTCCCAAGCTGCTTGCAGCTTGCTGTGTCTGACAAGAATGAGAACCATTATCTGCTTCCCCACAGCATACTGTCTAGCTTGAGCATTCCTGTCATACCACAGCTTTATCTGTTGTTGAGCTTCTGCCAGGCTTTCCTGGGCCAAGCCCATGAGTTCCCTGAGCCTTGTCCTGAGGTTTAGGACATATGCACAACAAACTCCTTGTAAGGTTCACACTCACCTTCCCACTCATCATGAATTAAATCTAGAGGTCCCCTCACCTTATACCCATACAACAACTCAAAGAGTAAAAACCCTGTGGATTCCTGGGGAACTTCTCTGTAAGCAAACAACAGATGGGGCAAATATTTGTCCCACTCCCTTTTAAACTGGTCTGCAAATGCCCATAACATAGACTTGATTATAGAGTTTAACCTCTCAACCAGATCATTAGTTTGGGGATGGTGGGGGGTGATCTTCAGGTACTTCACCCCACAGTACTTCCACAGACAAACCAGCAGGTCTGAAATGAAATTGGCACCTCTGTCATTCAGTATTTCTTTTGGGAAACCTACCCTGCTGAAAATCTCTAACAAAGCATTTGCCACTTTTTCTGCCTCAATGGAGGACAAAGCCACTGCCTCAGGGTATCGTGTAGCATAATCCACTACCACTAGGATATAGTTTTTCCCTGTGGTACTTGGGGTAATCAGAGTCTCCACAATATCCATAGCTACCCTTTGAAATGGCTCCTCAGTCACAGACAAAGGCATCAAAGGAGCTCTCATCTTGTCTCCTGTCTTGCCTACCTTTTGGCACTGCTCACAGGTCCTGCAGTACCCTGTCACATCTCTGGAAATTCCAGGCCAATAGAAGTTCTGCATAATACGTCTCTGTACATTTTATGCCCTTATGACCTGCAAAGGAAATATCATGGGCTATGGCTAGAAGCACCAGACAGTAGGCTCTAGACACTACCAACTGCTGTACCCTCTCACCTTCTAGCCCTCCCTCAAGGGTCCACTCTCTATACAGTAACCCTTTGCCCCAATATACAGATTCCCCCTTCCCTTGATAATCAGGTGCCTCCCTAGCTACCTGCCTCAGGTTTTGCAATGTAGGGTCTGAGAGCTGAGCCTGTATCAGCTCTCTCTTTGTAACCCTTCCCAGCTCCCCTTCTACAGGAAGTCTGGCATCCTCTGACAGTGGTGCCTCACTGTCAGCCTGGGTACTACTACTTACCTCTACCTTTGCAGCCCCTTTGTCCAAGGGAACATCAGTACCTACAAGCAGCTGTGGCTCACCTTCAGTTTCACTGCTACAGAGTAGCTCCCTCCCTGAGGTAACCACCTCACCAGTCCTGGCTGCAAGTATGCAGTCTGTCTGGGTCTCCCCCAGACTACCAGACCCACATGCTTGTCTCCTAGCCTGACTGCATGTAACAGCATAAGCACATGGTACTGCCTCATCCAAATTCTTCCATATCAGGACATCTGCAGGATGGTAGTTTGGTACCCTTGTTGTCTTAAGACAACCTACTGTTGGCATTTTGTCTTTCCCACATACTGGCTCTCTCCCGTTTTGTTCCCCACCTAGCCTCTGTGAACATCTGTATGCCATATGGCCCCACTGGTTGCACTGAAAACATTTAAGCCTAGGTCCTGGATGTGTACCTGGACTAGTGGCTTCCTCTGCTACTGGAAGATTCTGTTGGGGCAGTCTGTGCTGCCCACCATGGGTTCCTTTAGCCCCATGAGCAGTACTGGAGGCCCCTTTCCTGTGCAGGATGACCTTCTTGCTAGGTATAGGTCTCCCTTCTTCCCCAACTCATCTGAAGTATCACATTGTCTATCATCTAACCAGATCCTCATGTCCTCAGGAAAAGTGCTAAAGGCTTGTTCCCTCATGAAAAGGTCTACCAGCCTTTCAAAAGTGGTGACCTGACATCCACTCACCCTCCTATGAAAATAAGTGCTCGGTTCAGCAATATAGTTACACAAACTTTCATCTGCCTTGCGTCTATGCTCACAAAACTTTTTCCCTATACATGTCAGGTGTTACCTTAAAACATTCTAACAAGTGATTCTTAACAGCAGTATAATCAATATATTTACAATCAGTAAGTTTAGACAACACAGTTACAGCTTTACCATGGAGTAAGGGGGTCAGAAACTGTAACCTGAGCCTTTGGTCAACATCATATTGTTTACATACCCTCTCAAACATATGAATGAAACTATCAAAATTATCCCCTTCTTTAAACTGCAGAAGAAATTTACTGACCTTTTATGCTTCTAGAGTCCAGTTACTCCCTTCCCCATTACCTCCATGACTCTGGTGAAGAGTCAGCATCTCCTTCTCATGCTGCCTCTGGCTCTTCTTTTCCTCAGCTTCCAGGCATAGCAATTTCTCATTCTCCTCAGCCTGCAACCATCACAGTTTCTCATTGTCCTCACTCTCTATACACCTCAGTCTCTCAGCTGCTTCTATTTGCAAATGCCTGGCCTCCAACTCAAGTCTCTTTAGCTCCAGATGGATTTTTAAGCCCTCTGCAGAAAGGTTGAGCTGTCCATTATCTGACCATGGTACGTTTCTACTGCCAGTCTGATCATCCTCCTGGTTGCTGTTTCCTGATGCAGCTGTGACCAAAGCTGGAATCATGTCTACCTTAGTCAGGCTTTCATGCACCAGTACCCTAGCCTAGCACATCTCAGCCAGCTGGCTCCTTGTCAGCTTTCTGTACTCCTCTGATGACATGCTGCCTGTTCTCTCTGACTAACTAAGCTAACAAAAGAAATAAAACAATTGTGATCTGAACTCTGAGTATTCACACATGGCTGATTTAGAGTACAAAACCCCTTCAGTGATCACTGTACACAAGCTACAGGAATTCACTCTACACACACCACTACAAGCCAATTAGTATTTTCCAACCAAGTAATATGTGGTGTGAATATCCCACCACTCCTAAACAATTAATATATGATGCCCGTGCCCTGGCCCATCAATCAAAGACCCTCAATCCTCACCACTAACACCAGTGAGGGGAGTCCATATAGGGAAAGGATAATAACTACACACAGTAAAATACAATTTCCCTTAAGAGCACACAGAGTTCACAGTCAGTCTGGGGCTGGTTTCTCCCTTTCTCTCCAAGTCCCCAATAAGACTCCCCACTGGCACAGCTATAGGGTTCAGATCTCAGCCAAATGGGCAAACTAAAACCTCCAGCATGCTCTCTGTCCAACCAGTGCTTCATGTCTCTGCCCAAGTAGCTGACACACACACACTTTGAGATAAGAGTTATATACAACCACACATACACTGCTGGGGAAGGCTGGCACAGGTTCTCCAGCTGTGCCCTTTTTCTGCCCAGTCTAAAAGGTATTACCAGCTGCCACCACCCACTAATATCAGCTACTCAAAGGCCCTTCTGAAAGGGTGTCCAACTATCACTGTGTAATACTATTGTCCAAATGGTAAGTGAGATTGAACAGTCAAAGCTTATTAGAGTGACGGTACAGTATCACTATATACATGCAATGTACTCTCAGATCTTAAATTATCTCTACACAAAACAGCCACAGTTGAAAGGTTTAAAAATATTTAATAATAAATAATAAAAACACAAGACAATATTTCTTACTACACAGTGCTAGTCAAGAATTCAGAGATCGGGGTTCATAGGTTCATAGGTTTATACTAGGCTATCTGCCAGATGATTCCTGGGGTAAACCTACGATCTCCCATCCACAGGTCTAGATTTTATTTATATCAGTGCTAAGGTTTAAGTCGCTTGCTCTAGTGGTTTTGGTGGATTTGGATTTTTGAGGTGGAGCATGTCCATGTCAGGCACATGTCACCTCTTTATCCTTTAACTTTGGGGTCTCTCTCACTAGATCTGGATGTGAATCCTTCATGATCAGGTGGGCAATGTAGAAGGTCTTTCTAACCACTTTGGTCCCTGATAACATGACTATACATTTTTTGGCCATGGCTCTGGCACCAGCTATCTGTTTCCGAGTCCCTTCTGAAGGATATCCGTGATGCACTTTCCACTATGGCCCAGTTTGCAGTCGTCTGCAAACTTTGTCAGCAAAGTCCTCCCATGTTGGCCTGTACTTGTGGGACACCACTTGTGACGCTTGGAGTCTGACACACGCAGCAACTCTAACCCTGTGGGTTCTGTCTTTGCAACCCATCTTGTGACATATGGGTTTACATTGTAGTTTTTCTACAATACCTATTGTGTGCAAAAGGTCAGGTAGTATGTATGGACTGCCTTTCTCATCATGGCCTTGACTGTTGACCAAGAAGAAGTCAACCAAGTCAAAAGGCATGATCTTCCCTTGACAAAGCCAAACTGGGTCGGGTCATCTTTGTTTATGAGCTCCATTATGATCCTCTCCATAGCTTTGCAGACTAGACTTGTTAAGAGGCACCGCGGAGTGGGACCACAGTTGCCGCCACTCCTTGGGCATGTATCCTGTGCTGAGATTAAACAGCTGCCTTATGTGCGGGTTTAATTGGACACCATCGGTCCCATTGATGCTGTGTTTTTAGCTTTAGATTGAGATGTCCGGGAGGCTACTTTCGGCTGGGATAGTATATCTCTCCTTAGGGGGAGGGGGGTGAGTTTTGCACTGAACCTGTCTGCCAGTATGTTGGCAATGTCTGTGGGTTCAGTGATTTTGTATCATTTTGGACTAATTCTGAGCATATCTGGGAGTTTCCACCCAGGTTCCTAACATAGCTGAAAAGGCCTTATGATTGTCCTTTGAATCCATGGCAATTTTCTCTCAAAATTGGCCTTAGTTGATTTATGAGTGCTCGTTTTTTTACTAATAATGATCGGGGGTGACTTCCTTTTATGGATTTTGTTCTATCATGTAATAGCTTTCTCCTCTTATTGTAAAGTTTGTTAATGGCTGGGGTCCACCAGACTGGACGTTTGCCCTTTGTGGAAAGAGTCTTGGTTTTATTTGGGATTGCCTGATCCATGCAGTCCTGTGGTTTCCTCTGGCTCAGGGGCCTTGAAGGATACCACACCAGTCTTGAGTAGTGTGAAGTTTGCTAGAAAAGTTCTTCACTATGGTCTTTGTGAGATTAGTTTATGATCAGGTCTCACCAATGAGGGATATACTTCCGGTGTGGAGCATTTTGTCCCCATGTTTGTGACAATGAGATCTAGTATATTTTCTCCTCTCGTGGGAACAGTGACTAGCTGTTCCATGGCATATGAATTTATGAACTCCAGGAACCGTTGGGCTAGAAAGTTAGGGCTTGAGTAATGTTCCCAGTCTATATTCGGGTAGTTGAAGTCACCCAATATGATGGTGTTTGGAGATACATTTATACATTTGTACAGAGCCTAGATGGCAAACAGAAAGGCAGCATCTTTTAGAGCTCCTTAAATCAGTACTAGAAAACAGGGAAAAATTATTTTCATTAACTAAAAATAGCAAAATAACATCAAGGAACTTAAGAACTACAACTCTATCAAATTTCAAGAAATATTATCGAGTTTTTCCTGTCAAAATATACTGGAGAACATCATAACTATATGGTAATGACCAGCTTAAAAATGTCTCACTCAGAAACTACTCTGAAGAGAGTTTCAAATGATGTTTTCCACGTTATATGAACTGTCATTGAAAATGGATAGATTTACTGATAACTTGGAAAGTCTCAAGGAAAACTGCCAAAAGCAAACAGATGTATTAAAAGAAATATTACAGCAACAACAAAATAAATTACTTGATATGGAGACATCACTAAATGACATAGATGGGAGGCTCAAAGAAGAGGAAAATCAGATAGAATTCTTGCTACACCAAAATAACTGGCTAATCAACAAAGTAGATGATTTAGAGAACAGGGAGAGGAGAACGAATATAAGAATATTTGGTCTTCTAAAAAAAACTGAGGGTGAAGACATCATTACCTTTTTGAACTCCTGGCTTCTTGAAGTACTTGATTTAAAAGAGGGATTATCAAATGGAATAGAGAGAGCTCACAGAGCCATAGGAAAATCCATCCCGTCGTCACCAAATGCACCACCAAGATCAATTGTGGTAAAGTTTCTCTCTTGTTTGGATAAAAAACTCATACTGAAATCAGCCTGGAGGAAAAGTCCCATTATATATAAATAAAGTCAGATTAGATTTGACAATGACTATTCTGCAAAAGTGTTAGAATTAAGGAAAAAAACATGGCCATTAGTGAAACTTCTCAAGCAAAATAAAATAAAAGTGCAAATGGTATATCCTGCTAAAATCAGAATTTTCTACTCAAATGACTTGAGAACTTTTAACAACATCGAAGACGCTTCCACCTTCATCAAGAATAACAGTATCATCACAATTCCTGAAGAAATGGACTGGTCTGTATCAACCAATCTGAAAAGATCCCCAGAGGAAAATACTTGTTCTGATGTAAGGAGAAAGAAACAAAGAACTGATTCTAAAACCATGCAGTCTTCCAAATCTCTCAAAGATTCAACAAAGATATAGACTTCTGGACTTTATATCAAAAAGTATGTATTTTATCTGTTACACTGTATATTTACTCTGTGACTTTTATACTTTTGCTTAAACTTATACTTCTATAATATAGCTATAACAAGTCTGGGAATTATTCCTGACAATGAAAAGTGTTTTTATAATCAATGTGACACTTAGAAACATAGTTAATTTCCTTTCATAGCAAATGAGGAAAACCAGGCTCAAATGACACTTATCACATCTTTTCCTTTTAACCATATATTATAAGTGAACAAAGTGAACATCTTCACAAATGTTTTCTTAGTACATTGTTTCTTTAAATCTCACACTCAAAGGGTAACTTTTATTATAGTTGCTTTAGTTCATTCACAAACCAACACACATCACTATGAAATGTTTTAAATTATAGTAACTGATTTAAAATACTGCATTATGTTACTTCCTACATGATTTTTTATTTAGTATTCACTTCAAGCAATGTTTAGAACTAATTCAGATATTATAATTTGATTGTTAAACTCACGTCTATCTAAAAACTAATCTTTTTTTGGTATAAGGCACTGTTAATTAAACGGAAAATGTTAACATTTCACAATTTAATGGTTTCCTATGTGCGCACATGCATACACCTTTTTTAAAATTCTCAAGCACATATAGACAAACCAGCACTACTTCACACAGTTAATATTCAATTGCACCAATTCTTTAAAACAGTAATACACTTTGGCGTCATTGTATTTAATGTAGGGAAGAACTACCCATTTACTGTGGTTACACACTCAAGATTCCACACACTATTCTATCTCTCCGCTCAAGATGCAGCTACAATTGTTTTGCCTTGATAGAACAGCTTACAAGTTTTTAAAGGCACACCAGATAATATAGACAGAAATCCTTAAGCATTCTTACAATCTCTTGCCTTTTAAGAGATGTAATTAGTGTGCCGAGACCAATAAATATGTCTTTGAAATTATACAACCCACATAATAAGGGTATTTCTGCTTGATTTCTTTTATTGGTTTGGGCAGGTTACTGTTGCGAGTGGTCTTTTAGTTTGGGCTCTTAACGTTACTGGAAATGGGTATGACAATATGCTGCATATATTGAGTGTTTCAGAGAGCAAGGAGGCAGCTGGAAATGACTACAGCATTTCTTAACCCATAGATAATGCACTTAATGTGCTGACCCGTGATGTGGTTATCTTGTTAGTCTGATGAATGTTCGAGTGTAATTGTTGATGAATCATTGAGTGGGTAGAAAGGGAGGGGAAGCAATCTGTTTTCCATACACCTTCTAACATTAGTATTTAGAAAAGGATTTAATAAAGAAAAAAAAAGGAATCTGATAAGTAGTTACAAAACATGCATTTACATGGCTAGTTCTGAGACAATCTTAAAAGGAAAAGTACATACTAGACAGCCTAAACCCTACACTTATGAGACTACAGGCTTTATCTAGTTACTCAGTATAGCGTATTTTAATAGATTTTGAAATGAATTATTGTTATTTAAGAGTGTTTAATATAAAGCATCATAGTTTTGATTTTGGTCACTAAAACTCTGTTGATTTAATGTTCTAACATTCTAATCTGACAGTCCACTGTCACTACTTGTGTGGAATATAGCCTAGAGAAAACAAAAATGATAAAAATATTGTCTTTTCTCATTTTGAAAATGCCTCTGCTCAAACACAATACAATATCATTGGCTTTCTCATATCCTGCCCATTCCAAGTCTACATAGATACAATTTGTAACATGATCATTTCTTTAGAACTCATATCCTTTCCTTCATGGACTTGTAGTGTCTTATGTTATTTTAATAGATATTTCTTTGAGTTCTTGCCTACTACACATAAAAGTTCATGTTTGAGCTGACTGGTATAACAAGGATGTAGTACCCAAGCAGTAAATGATCTTTAACTAAGATGAGAAAAAATGATTGTCAGAAATGATGCATAGTTGTGGCTGCATAATATTAACTCTCTCCTGTGCCTTTCATATTCCATGGTACTTTGCTGTGTGATGGAAGTGAGGCACTCTTATAGATGCTAAGAGGGGTCAATTATGGCAGTACAAAAGCAATGCAGACAGAATAAGCAACATCGTTAGCTCTGTGTTAGCATGCTGTTCAGTGATATGGACAGTATATTATACCCGGTAATTATGGAAAACTGTAGGAAAAATCAGGCTGCCAATACAGTGTATGTGAAATGCTATATAACATACTAGGTCATCTGGAAACACATAGTGAGCCCCCTGTGGAGTAGATATATTTTCACTGACACCTAGGTTACTACAAATGTTGGCATTTGTTGCTTAAGTCATGCATCTTTACTAGAGTTAAAATTCCTAGTAGTTAATATTTTATTAGTTTTATTTTAATGTGCTCAGTTTAGAGGAAAAAAATACTTTATGTCTTCTATGTAAACTCTTTAAAAAATGCTGGCAATCTATCAGATAGTACATAAGATTTTAATATCTATTTTTGGTGCTCTCCAAACTCGATATCTAGAGTATATTACTGGTGCATTCATTTTTTTTGTTCCCGCTCCATTCTCTCTTGAACTCTGTTTCATGAAGACAGAGATTGTTGGAAGTTAATCTCTGTACATTTGGTAGTTGCTTTATTATTTAAAACAAGCGATATAGTACTATGTAGCTAGAGATTGTTCAAAGGAAAAGTGAGAACTTGGGTTACATTATTTTGTTAGAGTGCAGGGAGAGGTAAAATTGATAAACTGTTTCTAAATTTTGCTCTGGCAAGTATAACCTAACAGAGACATATGTATGTATCTAAATTGCCTTCTAAATGCTTTTATGAACATATTTATTTTGCAGAACAAATGAGTAATTTCTTATTATCTAACTAGTTCATAGTTTTTTTCTCTTAAACTCTGAGGTAACATTCATACATATAGTATGTTGTTACTGAATAATGATGCTAGGAAACAGCGTGAGATATAAAATATTTAATGCAGTATGTTAATATACATATCTTTCTGATTGTTTATAGGAAAAGTAAAGCAAGTTGAAAATGCTTAATACTGTAGAGCTGATTTGCTTATTATGAATCCAAGTTATGCAGAACTGTTTCAACTTGAATCAGTACTAAGCAACATAGATCCCTTTACTGACACTACTTAACATAGGTATTTACGCTTCTCATTCTTCATTTTCTATGAACCTATTTTATTTATAACAACAAATTCTACATATGATAACAATCTATGTTTCTTACACTTTAAATATTAGCTTATTAATATAAGATTTTAGGTCTGGGGAACTTGAGTCCAGATCTGTATTTAAAGTTGTTTGGAAACACAGAAAAATAATTTTTGTGAGACATATTAATATTTATGTATATTCTGCTTTTATATTAGTTCTCAATTCTCATCATCTATGCAATTGAATATCAAACGATGTTGTATATTTGAAGAAAGAGTTATATTACTTAATACTTTCAAATAATATTTACTTAGTGGTAATATTTCATCTGCGAAATATAGTTTAATAGCACTTGACAAAAGAGCTATTCACTTCACTCTATTTTATAATAGGAACTATGTATTTATAATGAATTTCTCTCTTTTTAAACAATAGCAATTATTTTTCTTTTACACTACTCTCATAGTTATATTATTAATATGTTTGATTTATGTTCTTCTTTACTTACTTGGAAATAACAAATCTTCAGAATTTATAAATTGGAGCTCTGTAACATTCACTTTTCTTTAATTTTCACCTAGATATATAGGTTAATCTGGTTGAACTGTTTTGTTTTTCCAGATTAGGAGTGCATTTCACTCCATGTTTGTTTGAGGGACTTTTAGAGTCACTGTTTACATACTTCCATGTAATATTTCTCTTTACTTACCCTTCATTTCCTTCTTGGCCTCAATATTTGTTAAATTTGTGTTTTTTTTTTCCAGGAAACATCAACCTATCACTAGAATATAATTATTGCAAGAATGTTACACAGGTTTTGACTGATGCAAGTACTATACACCCTTGTCTATTACAAATACATCATAAACTTAAACAAACAAGATGGATTTAACTCTACTCTCTCTAAACATTAATGGATTAAATAATCCAAGGGAAAGGTCCAATCTACTGTGATATCTAAAATTAAATAAAGTACAAGTGGTATTCCTACAGGAACTTATTTTAAAACAAATGATAAGTATATATGGAATCCAAATGAATATTTAAAACTATCTAATTCTTCCTATAATAAAAAAACTAGAGGAGTTTTAATACTATGGAAAAAAATGTTACTAACCCTCAAATAATCTATAATTATGAAGATAAAGCTGGACTTTTAGCTATTGTATTAACATTTGGTAATAGAACCTGGACACTTGTAAACTTATATTGGTTTCCTGGCATTGGAGTGGGAACAATCAAAAAACACATAGACCATATTAATAGAGTATCCAAAGGTAATCTGATAATAGGAGGTGACTTTAACTGTATTTTGGACAACTCTGAGACTACTAACAGAAGACCTGTTCGATCTACCCCAATAGGGAAATTTCAGACTGATAATTTAAACCAAATAGATACGTTTAGTTTCAGAGAGAACAACTCTTTATTATTCTCACAGTGACCACAGATTTAATACCCAAACTAGAATTGATAAAATCTTTGTATCTCAAGATTTGAGAATGAAAATAAATATTTTTTTAATAATTCCTTGTCCCCTGTCTGATCACAGTTCACTTATTCTTAAACTTCAAATAGATTTTAAGAGATTAACTTTCACAAAAAGAATCACAGCTTATATTACCAAATTGAAACAATTTAAACCATGGCTTGATTCAGAAATACAATTCTTCTTAGATACTAATTATACAGAAGATATAAATATAGTTATACTATGGGATACTCTAAAGGCATACTTATATGGTAAAATTATAACATGGTTTAATAATAAAACAAAAGAATGGGAATCTGAATTAACAAATATCCAAAAACTAAAATGCAACGACAACTGAAACTAAAAATACTGCGAGAATGCCAATAAGTGCCTCTACCAATAAAGGAATAAACGCGATAACCAAACTGTGTATCAATCGTGTTTTAATATAATATAACGTAATATAATGTAAAATAACAAAATGGACAACTCCAAACTAACAGACAATCTGATGGTAAAAATTTAAAGTGATATGCACACTACACTAAGAGGTGTTTCATAGTCATAAACCACCTATCAACCATGCTAAAATATAACTCAAAATGTAGCATGTACTGAGCAATGCTGGACACAATAATATAATAATATTTTTTTATATTGTGTGTTATAGTATGTACTGAATGCATTTACGTATTTTATGTTATAGTTGGCATAAAATATATTAAAAAATATATATTAACTTTATTCATTTCACAGTTTTCAATTTATCACATCTTTGGTATTTGAATATCAGCCAGATGCATTTAGCAGGTTTAGTTATTTCTGCACTTATTTTTGTATTTGTTGTGTTTTATTTATTTATATGTGTTTTGTACTAGCATGGTTGATAGGTGGTTTATGACTATGAAACACCTCTTAGTGTAGTGTGCATATCACTTTAAATTTGTAACTTCCTTTTGGCACCAAAAAAGGCTTAAATTTGGTGATGTAATAACTGAAAGCCAGTTCTGATGAAGCCCAGTTTTTTGGGGTGAAAGCGCTTAACTAGCTTGTTTGTTTGCTTGTTCTTTTTCCACCAGTTTGTCCTTTTTACCATCAGTTTGTGTGTTAGTTTGCAGTTGTCCATTTTGTTATTTTACATTATATTACGTTATATTAAAACGTGATTGATATACAGTTTGGTTATCGCGTTTATTCCTTTATTGGTAGAAGCACTTATTGGCGTTCTCGCAGTATTTTTAGTTTCAAATATGCAAAAACAAATTATAGAAACTAATTCCAAAGAAAAATTGGACTCAATTAATAAAAAAAAGAAATTGGGAATTAAATAAAAAATACAATGAAATCTTAACTCACAAGACTAATATGGCTCTAGAAAAATTAAAATGAAATTCATTTTCTGTGTCACCAAAACACTTGCATAACCTAGTATTATGAATAAAAAGACAATACTCTGAAAATAATATTATAAATATTCATGAAGGGAAAATAATAAAAAAGTATCTGATATAAGCGACATCTTAGACGCCGTTAAATTTAATTTTGCAGAATATTTTAGAAATAATGATTCACCTCATAATACTTCAAATTTTGATCTGGATTTATCCAAAATAAAAAAAAAATCCCAGAAAAATCTATTTTTAGATATCCAAAAAAATCTCTCCTAAAGAACTTTCAGAAACAAATTAAAGAAAGCAAAAACAATAAAGCTCCTGAAATTGACAGAATTATTATTGAAATATATAAATTACTTCCTACCTCTGCAATCTCAATATTACATAAAGCTCTAAATGAAATTCATATGTAAAATACAATTCCACCTTCATGGAGATATTCACTCATTACCCCTATCAAAAAAGAAAATAAAAATCCTAATCAATGTCATTCTTACAGGCCAAATTTTACTACTTAATGATGGTTATAAAATGTTCATGTCCATCCTGGTCAATAGAATTAAAAAAATTCTAATACATGTTATTAGTGATGATCAAACAAGCTTTATTTATAATAGGCACACCCATGATAACATCCAGAGCATATTAACTATTATTGACATTTTAAATAGAGACAATCAAGAAGCCCTTGTAGTAGCTCTTGATATTGAAAAAGCCTTTGACTCACTAAAATGGGACTATCTTTTTAAAGTCTTAGAAATTTATAATTTTCCTACACAATTCATATCCTTAATCAAAAACATTTACAAAAATAATCTTGCCTATATAGAATTGGGTACATTTACTTCAGAAGCCATTGAAATTACTAAAGGTACAAAGCAGGGTTGCCCTATGTCCCCTTTGTATTTGCACTAGCAATAGAATATTTTTCTTTAGTAATTTTTCACATCCCTAAAATCAAAGGCATTGACATTTATGGTCAATTTAATTCTAAAATAATGCTCTTCGCTGTTGACATTCTCCTTACTCTAATCAACTCAGATGAATCTTTACAAGAACTAGACTTACAAATTGATGCTTTTTATCATATTTCAGGTCTTCATGTTAGCAAAATAAAATCTAATTTCATGTTATTAAATAAAAAAGATGATACCCACTTAAACATAAATCATTTAATTGGAAAACAGGTTCCTCTATAAATTATCTAGGGATAATATTATGTGAAAAATATTAATTTAACTTTAAAAATAAACTATAACAATATTGTGAAAAATTTAAATACACATATTGAAAAATGGAACAAATTATTTTTAAAATTTGAAGATAGACAACAACTAATTAAGATGGTTCTTCTGCCAAAAATAAACAATGTTGCGCAAGCTGTTCTTATGATTCCCAACACAAATGTTCTAAAAGAAATAAATAAAACTCTTATAAATTTCCTTTGGTTCCCAAAAAGAAATAGAATAGCCTTTTCAAATCAAATAAGACCTTGGGAATTGGGTGGTATTAATTTCCCAGACATAGATTTCTACATTAAAGCATCCATTATCAAAACATTTATAAGTTGGATTGATCCAAAATTCATGTCAGCATGGAAGTCTTTACACACCACCATCTTCCTAAATGAAAATAAATTAACTAAAAATTTACTATTAAATTAACAAAATAATAAATGTTGGCATAACCTAAGTGCCAACATACAATATGTGTTCTAAACCTACTCATCTAAATTATACAAATTATATTTACAACATATTTAGAAGTTTTATCCCTAATAATATTAACATAAAATTATGGCTAGAGTTATTATTTCCCTTTAGATCTACTAAAAACTTTTTAAACAAAATTCATATAAATACACGTAACACTTAGGAATCTAAAAACTTTACATGCTGGTACAAATGCATAAAAATTTGTTGGTTTTTGACATACACCAGTTAAAAAGTTTATATGATTTATCAAGTTCTGATTGGCTAGTTCTTATCAGCTTGCAACCCTATGCCCAAGATCTATGTAGAAAAATTGACAATTCCTCCTTTAAATATATCTCTAAACTCATATTTTCTATGCATGAAGTTTTATATAATGGATTTGATTGGACAAACTTAACATCAAAATTAAACAAAATTATAATCAACTATAAAGCCAACCCCAATCAAAATTATTGGAATTTTATCAACAGAGAACGTTCATTAAATTTATCTGTTGAAAATAAAACTAATCTCTTATATTCTATTAAATTAACCTCTAATTTACAAATCTGGAAAATCTTCACTTGGAAATTTCTGCATAGAGTTTTTTACACTCCTAATAAATTTGCCAAATTTAACTCTTCCAAAGAAGTAATATGCTGATGTTCTTTGAACTTTAAAGCTGAATGGTCACACATCTTTTTTGATTGTATTTATATTAAGAACTTTTGGGAAGAGATTAGTAAATTTCTTCAAGCCGTTTACACAGATCCATTTAGTTTATCTAAGTCATTAATTCTGTTGAATGTAAATGAAGATATTGTAATGAATAGAAAAAAATATCTTTATCTTCTTTGGACCATGCTAGCAGTAGCCAGAAAATGCATCACAAGGAAGTGGAAATCCTCCTCTATTCCAACTATAGAAGAGTTTTTAACTCTCCTAAAAGAAACTGCACTGCTGGAAATAAAAACTAAGGAGTCAAGAATATATCCTAAGAACTGGTCTAATAATCTTTGGGTGAAAGTGCTTTCTCTCATTGAGACTCAATTCAGATACATCTCTATTGGTGTAATGATAAGAATACAAGTCTTTTTCTAACATTGTGTAACTAATTTTCACAACAGTCTGTTTCCTTATTGTAGGCCAGTTGTATATATTGTAAATAGTTTATTATACATTTATTCATTGGATTTATAAACTCTATATAAATATTGTTGGAAATTAATAAAATTATTTGAGCAAAAAAATAGTTCAGAGATCACAGAGAAATACTCAAAATAATATGGTAGAAAAGTTCTAACATCACAGAAAACAAACTAGTCTAATCTTTCTATTTCCTAGCTATATCTAAGAGAAAACACAGTTCTAAATAACTTACATATAGAGCAAAGCAGTGCTGGTGATGTTGGATGTTCTCAAGACAAAATGCTCAGAGCTCTCTGATTCTCTCTCTTTAAATTCATAACACAGAGCTGCTTCACATGAGATCATTCTTCACACTTCTCTGGTGTTCCCAGGCTAACAGAAACTACATTTACATTCTTTACACCTGGTCAGAAACCAGAGCAATAAAGGACATTTATACATGCAAATTCTAGACATTAACTCTGGTCTTTAAAAAGTAGGCAGGATGACTCCCTCTAGACATATCAGCTCCGAATTTTGACATCAAAGAATTGACTTATCAGCTTTGTTACAGCAGAGTGCACTGTTGTTACATTTTTGCAGTTGAATATCCAATGCAGACTTTTCACATTTAAGAGAACAAGCCTGTAGCTTACACTAATATTTACAAATGACAGAATTATCTATAAAATTCTATCTGGCTAGGCTGGCAGCCTTTACCTATCTTCACAATAATAACTTGAAAGGATGCATGAGGAAAACCACCACAAAAATAAATAAACACAACATTGTAGAAAACTTCCAAGAACTGGCAAATGGCTGAATTTTTATCTATTTTGTTCATATGCCATTAATCCTTAAAGTTATAGCGATATCAAATATGCAAATAAAAAATAAGATACATTGGTATGATAATGGTTAAATGGTTCTACTACATTTCCCTATGGAGCTACTCATGTCAGTATAACAATTCGGAGTGTAGGCTGCTATCATCTATGCCAGGACAGATTTCAGGAAAAATCTTCTGATTGGTCAGTTATTCTTGTAGTATGCCACAGCACCCAGTGAGGTAAATGAAGGGCAGAAACATGCATGTGGACAGGTTCCTTCTGCTGTGCACTATAATTACACACAATCTGAGCATGCATTAGGCAAGTGGAAACTGAGAGGGCATCAGACCCCACACTACAAGCAATGTCTCATTCCCAGTCCATAATCTTAGTCTTCTGTAATGCCTGCTAGGCTACCTGACTGCATGGCATGCACACCACACCCAATAACCTGTAGGTTATCCTTGATCAACACTAACTAAAATAAATACTCAAACATTATTAATTGACTTCAATATTTAGTCAAATGGTTGCTATTGTAATCAATGAGACTGTGGAACTGCAGAGTAAAGATGTTTCTCCTCTGCACTAGGATATCACACTATTGCATGACCAGTTGTTATATCAGTTCTGTTTTTCATTTTATGTTTTCTCCGATGTTGCCCATGTTGTGCTAATGCATGCCAGTAATTTGTTGTTTGTTGTGATAAGTGCTTTGCTGGTTTGTTTGCAGTCCTTTTAACATCACAACCTTTGGATATGTATGTTTATTTTTAGAGACTTTTGTTAATTTCTGCTGGGATCTGCTGCTCCAGGAATAAGACCATTGGACTTCTTATCTTTAGGATATGGCACTGTCTTCTGTGACTTCATTGTAACACTGAGTTTCTACTGTACTCCTCTGGACTCTGGGTTCTGCTGATATGGGCTGAGCCAATGCACCAGTTCCATGGTACTCCCATGGACTCTGACAATACTCAAGTTTCACACTGAATTGGGTTTAACTGCTGACTCCTTACAGGTTCATAGGTGTTTACTAGGCTAATGACCACAATGGCCTTTTTAAGTCTAGCCATGCATCCCAAATCTCTTAAGAGTTCTGATACCCTTGATAAGTGTAAGCTTGGGCCTGCAGATGAACCATTTACAGGTCACCTGTTTGCATCAGAGACATAGGTGCCAAACCAGGGATGAAGTTCTGGTTTCCTATCCAATTGTCCAAGTTGCACTTGAATTGGATTATGAAGGATCTCTGCTTCACATGGATGGGGAGCCTGTTCCATAGACATGGTAGTCTCTGAAATACATACCTATCTCTCCAGCAGGTCCTATTTATATCACCAGCAAGGTTTAAGTATTTAGAATGGGTAATTCTGGTACTGTTTGTTTTGTGGATATGCAGGAGATGCATCAGAGTGGGGTCTGACAACTCTATGTATGCCAGGCATAGATCTACCCTCAAAAGGCTGTAGGAGGCAAAATACAGGGATAGGGCCTTGAGGCGGTCTGCATAGGATATTAATTATGCCCTGTATTCTTTTAGTGAGGAACATCTGTAGACATTCCAGTTATTGGATATGCCTGGTTAGGTACATACCAAAGGGGGGATTACATTCAATGATAGGTTTGATGAATGCCGAATACAGTGGAACAATGACTTCCTTGGACTTGGATGCCATACCTTTGTTTATAAGTTGTGCAACATAGAATGTTTTCCTCACCAGTGTAGACATGTAATGATCAAAGGCTAGATTACTCTCTATATGTGTCCTTATGTCCCTGACTACTGGGTCAAATCTAAGGGGTGTCTTGTCAATATGATAGTTACCAGGGATGGATGACTTCCCAAAGGATACTATTATGCATTTCTTGGCATTTAGTTTTAGTCCATTACTCTGACACCAGTTATTTGTCTGCGTCCGCCCCTCCTGGAGAACATTTGTGTCAGTATGAGATTCAATGACAGCTCCTAATTTGCAATCATCTGCAAATTTATCAGCCAGAGACTACTGACATTGGTCTTGACTTCTGAGAATTAAATGCCAAAAAGGACCGGTCCAAGGACTGATCCCTAAGGGACTTCACTTGTGACTGGCCTCTTTCTAGAGGTGGACTCCCCAATTCTAACTTCCAGGGTCCTGTCTGTGAATCAATTGGCTATCCAGTGCTCCTGCTCTCTGGATACTAGACATGGGTTTATGTACCTGCTTATTATTTCTAATTGCCAGCTAATTTTGCCTGTTATGCTACTAATTACTATGGAGGGTGATTTTTTTTTTGTGAATTTTGGTTTTCTTTGCTACATCATCAAACATACTGCAATAGCAATTGTGCATATCTGACCCACTTTTTATCACTAACATGTAGCTGCTACTAAAGGATCACTAACTAGTTTATTTTCTGTATGGCAGAGAGTTTTTTTTTTTTTTTTGGTATTAGAAGACCTTTTTGCCTAACTCAGCTTTGCCAGTGTGCAATGTTAACAGAACTGCGGGGAGCGCTATATTTATCTGGCTTAATAGCGTCTTGCACTAAACCAAGCCTTTTGCGGTTCCATTACCACAACCCTAAATTTGGTACATTTTATTATATGTTTGTGATAGCAGTTTCCTTAAGCTTCTACAAGAGATGGTTTCCTGTACATCTTGCCAATGGGCTGCTGCTCGCTGTGAGCTGTTTTAACTGACTCACTAGCTTTTGCAGTTCATTCAGTTTTCCTCATTTTCTTTCTGTTATGCACCACTTTGGAAACTCAGGGCATACTGCTTATAAACTTGCCTATTTTGCCAGTCTTTCTACTGTTATAACTAGGTCAGCTATTGCACTATTGCTTTCTGTGCATTGTGTTTTTCCTGGCTTGGCCATTTTCACAGTTCATGCAGCTTTTCTTATTGTTTTCCATATCTTGGAATCCTGTGACTTACATTTTTATTTTATTTTTTTATTTAACATTTGTTAACCGGGAAAGTCCGACTTGGAATGAAGCCAATTTTCAGCGGAGGCCCGGGGAGAAACGCTCCAGATGCATTTAATGCGTTCCAGCATCTGGTCCTGCTGTTGCATCAATCGTCTGTTATATCTTTCTTAATTATTGGATCTCTGCCTCCTGTGAACTGTAGTTTATCTGCTTCAGTCCTACTTCACTAATTCGAGACTACAAAAATGATAACATTCAGGGACTGTTTAACGTCATGCAATGATTTATGATTTATCTGGCTTGACAGTTTACATTGAGGCATGCAACTTTTTTGTTTCATTGTCACCCTAGATTCTAACTGACAATTTTTCCACTGGTTTGTGCTACTAAATTGGGACCTTATTGGAAACCTGATGGACATATTTTTTATGTATCATTATTCTACCTACTGGTCATTTGATTGAGTCAACTGTTTACCTAGTATGTACTTGGTATCCATAATCTTCACTTGAATTATTTGCTGATCTGTTTACCTTTCTTTGCTTTATTAAAGATTTTCTTTTCAGTTGTTGCCTCATTATTTATAAATCACTTCTCTTACAGGTGCTTCATTGATTGCTCAGTACAACTCTCTAGCAAGTCATCTAAAGTCCCATTTACTTTAAATCCTGAAGCTTTTAATATGGTCATGATTACCTATGGCAGACAGCTACTTTTGTTTTTGCATTATTTCCTTTCTTTTCTTCCTAAGTTATCATGACATGTTGTTAAAGTATGGAGAAAGTTGGGTACTAGCAAAGTACACAGAACAGGATTGCACCATCTTAGGAGCTGCCTTGCCTGTGGCCTAGACACCAGGCTAATACCTGTTCAGTGTCCACATTAATGTACACAACAGCACATGCAAACAACCTGCTACCAAGGAAGCAGTACCCAGGGAAATACCCATCTGTACTGACCTTCAAAATATGCTCAAGGACACTACCAACTGTCCTGATGGTTCTCTTTGTACACTGTATCTGAACACTTGATTTGTCCACAGTAAGACTTGAATTAAGTCAGTATGTCAGCCTTCTTGTAGAATAGATATCTGATATTGATTGCAGAAACCTGGTTGTACTTTAAATTAAACCATTAATAACTTCTCGGCCTTTCCAACACCAAAACTATGCTTTCTGGAACTCCACGCAAAATCCACCAAGCATTCGACTTTTTTTTTTTTCAATAATCCGTCTTTTATTATTTTTCAACTACATAACTACACACTACTATGTATATACAATATGTACATGATTGCTTCCAAAAGTTACACAAACATTGTATATTAACACAAATTATTAAGAAGGAAATACAACATGAAAAAGCCATCAGTCTGTATTATTATTACAACCTATATCTAATCTAAGATTGAATCTGTCTTATAAATATATATCCTGAGTAACAGTGGATAAGAACCTCTAGGCCAACACAATATTAAAGATTTGCTCCCATATTTTAATATTATTTATGCTTTTCTTATGGTCATTGATTAACAATTTGTGTGCTAATATGTGTCTTATTGCTAATGTTCTAAAATTTTCCCAAGATGTCTGGGTCAGGTTCAACCAGTTTGAAGCTATGTATAGTTTCATTAATAAACAAATATTCATGATTATGATCCTTTTTGATTGGTCTAAGTTATCTGGGGGAATATGTAGGATCATAAATTCCCAAGAGAGTGTTGAGTGTTGGTAGCCCATTTTCTGTAAATGAAGTTTTAACGAATTCCAAAGTTTAAAAATGCATTTGCAACTCCAAAACATGTGAAACAGGTCAGCTGTGTGGTCTATGCAGTATGGAAAATTAGGCGAGTTCTTTGAGTCAAATTTATGAAGAGTAAGATGGGTATAGTAGGCATTGTTAAATATCATCAATTGTGTGAATAGTAATTTTTGGAGGGATACTGACTTTAATGTTAGATTAAATGCTTCCAAGATCTTGCTGTCGTCAACTAATATTAATTTTTCCCTCCAGTAATTCGATAAGAGAATATGTTTATTATATTTCATCTCTTTTATCAGTTTATATGAGGTAGTTATATATTTTTTGTCTTGTATCAGAGCTTCCCACAGATTACGACATATATTTAATTCCTCTTCTTTAAATTCAAAGTTATTAAAATAATTTATAGCCAGATCTTTTAGTTGTCTCATGATAATTAGATAGGAAATAGGAAGACTTTTCTCTTTTAAAATATCGTGAACTGATATCCCAAGAAAGGGGTAGAAATCCAATATGATTAAATCCTTTATTAGAGGGAATTTCTGTAAGTCTATCAATTTATTCCCTATTACTAAATTTGGGTTCTTGTGGAGTGGTTGAAACACCATCATATACTTTAGTAGGTTTAATGAAGTAAAAAGATTTTGAATTGAAGTTACATAGCTTTTAATATGTTCCATTAAGTCATATTTACTGAGTGTTCCTCTATTCAAAAAGGGTAAAGCTTTACAGTTAATTCCCACTCCAGTTACATGTCTATAAGTTAAGACCAACCATTTGGGCGCCCATTTCGGACTGCCTCTATCAAAGTGAATCGCCCTTAAAATTCTGTTAGCATTAATTACCAAGTAATAAGTTTCGAAATCCGGTAAGTCTAGACCTCCCCTATTCTTTGGAGCCATCAGTTTCTCATATGTTATCCTCATTTTCCTAGGTTCCCAAAGAAATCTCCCTAGTCCTATATGAAGCTGTTTAAAAAAATTCCTCGTGATTCTGAGTTGTGTAGCTCTAAGTATATATAGTATTCTGGGAAGAACATTCATTTTGATAATTGCAGTTCTTGCCATCATTGGTAATTTCAGTTTACTCCATCTTTTCAAGTCCAATGTTATCTGATCCCAAGTTGACTTAACATTATTTATAAAAAAATCTCTATTATCAGTTGAAAAAATATTACCCAGATATTTTGTTCTTTCTTCCGTCATTACCTGTCCTATCAATGTTAACAATGAAAATGGTGTAGGTGTCTTTATTGGGAATATTTTGTTTTTTTTTTAAAATTAAGTTTATAATTGGAGATTTTCTCAAAGTCTTCTACTGCTTTTAATATTTTCTCGGTATCTGACACAGGTGTGGTACAGTATATATTTAAATCATCTGCGAAAGCAGCCATATTTATCTTCATACCATATAATGTTGGGGGATTGTAAAAAACATGTTGTTTAAGGTGTAAAAATAATGGTTCCAAATAAAGATTAAATAAAATAGGAGATAATGGGCACCCTTGTCGGGTACCATTTTTAATTTGTATTCTTTTAGAGCATTCTTGATTGATAAATACATTTGTATATGCGTTGTTATATATTTTCCTTAATGTTAAGATAAAATCCTGAGGTATATTAAAGTATGATAACATATCAAATAGATATACCAAGTTAACTCTGTCAAATGCTTTATGTGCGTCAATTATAAGTGCATAAATATTGAGATTTTTGTGCTTGGCGTAGGAAATGAATGTGTGAAGCGTTAATGTATTATCAGTGGTCTGTCTCCCATCCATAAACCCCACCTGTTCCTCTGATACTATTAGATTTGTGACCCTTTTCAGTCTATTTGCCAGGATGGATGTCATAATTTTCATGTCTATATTCAAGAGTGAAATGGGTCTGTAATTATCTGGGTTTTTAGAATCACTTTTTTCTTTCAGTATCAAAATTGTCTTTGAAGCATTAAAGTGGGGATCCTTAATTTTATTTTGAATTATATAATTAAATGTCTGTGAAAGTATTCTACTCAGAATCTCACTAAAAGTTTTGTAAAATTCAGAGGTCAATCCATCCGGCCCTGGGGCTTTATGTGGTTTCAGCTTCTTAATTATCTCTGTTAGCTCCTCCACTGAAATCGGTTTAATTAAATCCCTATGGGACTCATTATCAATACTCAGGAATGTGATCTTCTGTAAGAAATCTTTCCTAACTTTATCTGGTAAAATGTGTCTGCTGATCACCATATACCTGATTAAATATTGTTTCAAAAGTATTCATGATGTCTGCCTTATTAGTATATGTTCTATTATTATAATATATTTCTGATATTAATAGTGTTGATTTTGTTTGGTTAATAATGCGTAATAGTGCTTTTGAGGGAGTCTGAATATGATTCGCGTATTTTACTAAATTTCTCTGTTCATAAAATGATAGTTTACTATTATGTAATAAAAACAATTCTTTTTGACACTTTAATAAGTTTATTTCTGTTTGTTTATTGTAGTTCCTCATTAACTCCTGGTCTAGTAACTTAATTTTGGTTTCCAATTCTTGTAGTTCCTTATTTTGAATTTTTTTATAGTAAGTAGCTTTCTGAAGAAAAATCCCTCTTATTTGGGCTTTAGTTGTAGCCCATTATGTATCAACAGGGTGTCTGTTTTTGAGGAGGTTATGGAGTAACTGTTTAAGTGTCTCTTTAACTTCTTTCAATATGTCATCTTTCCTCAGTAAATATGGATTTAAAGACCAATTGTATCCTCGAAGTCTCCTATTACTCATATTATTATTGTTTAGTGTTAATGTGATCTTTGAGTGGTCCGATAATTGTCGAACTTGGGTAGAAACACATGGGTCAGCAGAAATCAATACTTCTGAGATAAAAAAAAAATCAATTCTCGACCACATTTTATGGCAACTTGAGTAAAAAGTAAAATTCTCTGCTTTCATTTGTGTGTATGTTTAAATGGGTCATATAATTTAAAATCAGCTTTAAATTCCTTCAATGCTATCATTGCCTGTTTATTAAAAGCTTTAGATGAACCGAATTTATCTAACTTGGGATCTTGATATGAATTCCAATCACCTCCCATTAATATATAACAGTTGTTATATTGTTGTAAAATGGAGTAAAGTAAAGTGAAGTTATAAAATGGTGCTGATTAGTGGAAGGGGCGTATATATTCATAAGTAATATGGGTTTATCATAGAACTTGGATATCAGAACCACTAAACACCACCGTCCCCCTTTATCTACTTTGACATCTAAGATTTTCTCTTGGTATCGGTTTTTAATTATAATTGCCACCCCTGCACTGTTCGTTGTCCCTTCCGCCGCCACTATCTCCCTAATCCATTTCTTATCCTTCAGTATATCCCACTGATCATTAGTCAAATGAGTTTCTTGTAGTGAAATAAATTCTGCTTTTGATTGGAAAAACAGGTGTAAAAATAGCTTCCTTTTTTTCAAGTTCTGGAGTCCTTTAACATTCCAAGATTCTATTATCCACATATGAAGCTTTTCAAAAATGTATTCCTATTCCTACTATTAAGAGACAACCTTAGATTACAGTATGTTAACATATCATAGATTATTTGGAAGCAAATCTGACATCCCAACCCTACCCAGTGCTTATCCACTATTCCTCTGGACCAGGATGTACATAGGTTTTTCACATTCCTTGAATATCTCTGGTTATCTAAATTTCTAACTCTACAAACTAACACAAAAACCTCATGCAAAAAACCTACAACCACTATCTCTAAATCTACAAAGCTTAATCCAAACATTCCCTAATAAACACTACTAACTACCTAACTACAGCTCTGGACATATTTTATATAGTCAAACACATTTACTAATTGTTGTATGAAAATCCAGTTTAACTAATACCTCACAATATTGATAATCAGCAATAACAATAATAGATTTTAACTTCTTGTCATATACAATATTAATTATTAATTCCCAGAAAAAGCAAACAGTTGTTAAATATTGCAAGACAATCCTAAGCTTATTTTTGTTTAAATGTTCTAACTACTTTAGTTTATTGTCTTCCGCCAAAGGTAACAGTCTGCTAAAACTTGTAAAATACTATAAGTAACAATAAAAACTGTACTACACAAAGCATTTGGCTAAATAATTGTGTCCATATAAAATACATTTAAAAATACTAAAGAGAAGGAAAAACTAAATGTGACATTTTAAACATTTCAAGTTCACAGTTTTTCATAACATTTGTTATACTAACACCATCATGTTACTCTATTGAACAAAGCATACACATACATTTTCCTAATTAAAAGTGAAAAAAAACCTATCTAAGAAAAAAAAAAAGAAATAGAGACATAATTACCATATTCTATCACTATACAATGTAATACCCTTCTATTTGAACCAGCCCATTCACAATAGTATTTCCTACCTGTATAGCTGTACATTTCCTCATACCACACTGAAGCCATTTACCCTCCAAATAAGTCCAGGAAGCTTCGTTTTTAGATCCAAACAGTTTCTACAGCTTCCCTATAGTCCTTCCTGCTTGATGAGCTTGTTTTCTTCATTTCGATTTCGCGACGGGGGAACCAGTTCGCGGACGGACCTTCTGGATGCGCTACGTTGCAATCAGTCCCCCTGCAGCCTCCAAAGGACTTCCTGCTACTTTGTGGCTTGTTTACGATCGTTGAAGCCATAAATCCTCGGAAAAGCCTCGTGGACACGCTGGAACTTCGAGATAAAGAGGTAATCAAGTGTTTCCCAGGGCCTGGTAAAAAGAAAAGAACAAACAAAGAGTTATAAAGCCTCGGATCGTCGTAATTATGGAGTCCCAGTCTGTCTGATGCTGAAAGAAAAGCCTGGATGCTTTGATCAAACTTCTGAAGGTGGCAGTGCCTTGAAAAGCTTCAAAAAGGTAGGTTTTGCTTCTTTTTTAGTGTTTATTGAATATTTAGTACCATCCACTGTGAAAATTAAAGTATTGGGAAACTTCATTTGAAATCTGATGTTTTTTTCAATCAAAAACTTGCAGTATGGAGCTAGCATTTGCCTGGATTGCCTTATTTGTATTGGTAAGTCCTGTGTCATGGAAATTTTGTTATTTTGCCACATGATAAATCCACCATTCGTTTTAATAGTTAGAAGTATTTTGCTTGCATCTTGGTAATTCAGTATTTTGGCATAGACTGGTCTAGGTGCATTTGAAGCAAATGATTCTCTGATTGCTCTATGTGCTCTTTCTATAACAATCTGTTTAACACTGTCAGAGTCCTTAAACAGTGTTTCAAGTATTTGTATTATGGTAGCATTAAGATCATTGTATTGAATTGTTTCTGGGATTCCTCTAATTATTATATTATTCTGTCTGGATCTTGCTTCCAGGTCTAAAATTTTATTTTGCATGGTTTGAATGTCTGCATCATGAGAGTCTGCTTTTTTCGTAAGCATTATTATTTTATCCTCACTTTCAGCTATTCTGGTTTCTGATTTATCCATCCTTTCCAAAATTTGATTACATGTGGAACTAAACGTAAGCATTTGAGTTGATAAATCTTTTAAGGCTTCTTGAATAGGTAACAATGCTGATTTAATTTCCTCCATGCTGACTGGTTGATCTGGTTTGTTTGTTATTCCTGTTTTTGCAGTCTCCCTTTGTGTAACTGTTTTCTGTCTTTTAAAAATAGCTTCTTTTTCCAGAGATTGCAAGGCTGATAGTTTAGTTTTAGAAGTTGTGGTTTCCATAGTTTTGTCTTCTTTTGACATTTTGATATACTGTAAACGTATTTATACCAGGAGTAAGGTTTCAGCTGAGAGATATATAATTCCTTTGTTTGTTGCTCTGTTCAGATTCAGGCTGACCATCAGTTCCAATCCTGCTGTTACAAAATATTTTTTCTCTATTTTTTCCTCTCAGAAGCGAAGATAGATCCTAGTACTTTAGTTATTGCTGCCAATTAGCGTATTAAATCTTGTGATATCTCCACAGGGTTGATTTTTATTTCTGATATCTGAAGAGCTGTAGACTTGCAGTGTTTAAAGAATGGCGGCCATCTTTGAATCATCAGCATTCGACTTTTTAACTATCTTTGATTTAGACAATCATACCATAGAAACAACCTACTTTCAAATACTTAGGATTATGACTTGCTCAGTCTCTAAACTTCCATTTCCACATATGCAGAGTAAAAGCAAAAATAACCTCCTTCCTCTTCTTAGTCAAAATGCCTCAACCGTTCTACCGTTCTATCTCAACTAGACAAAGCCATCATCAAAGGAGTTCTCCTCTCAAATAGAATGTGGATAGCTTATTTTCATGTCCGCCTCCAAGGAAAACACCACCACACTATAGGCTATGTCCAACAGCATCTGCCAAATCATTACAAACTCATCCCTGTGAGCATCACTGTATTGCTCTAAAAAAAGCATCATGGCTATTCATTTAACCTAATGTTAAGATAACAGCTTTACAAACTATTCTAATAACAGACCTTTGTTGCAGTTAGTCTTCATGAAAAAAACTCCTCATACAACCTGAGACACTATTCACAAGCTAAACTAACTCTCAGTACCCCTAGAATCAAATTGCTCCAGAGCATTCCACATGCATTCACCTCTCAGGTACCTACTCTTTGACAAGCCCTTCCCGTTGACCTAAAGGAAATCAACACTTACACCAAATTCAGAATGTAACTTAAAAACATCTCTTCATCCAAGCCAAATGCTCCAGCTTCAACACAAGACATCTCAACTAACACAGTATGTCTAGCTCCATCTTCTTTCACATTTTTTCTCCTCTCCCAGAATTACTGAAGCTTGACCCAATTTACAGATTACTGTAGATATATATTGCACTCTGCTGTCTACTATAATCTACATGTACAGCTTTTCTATGTAACTTATCCAAACAAGTCTGTCATTGGTTATATGTCTGTCTTTTTGTTTGTGAAATGGTTTGTATTTCAACCAGGCTGAGACTAAAACTGGTTAGTATTAATCAGTGCACTACCCCGGTAAGCAACTATAAATAAATAAATAAATAAATTATCATTCTTATGCTTGTTCTTATGACTTAGATCGCTACCAGATTTATTAGACAGCAGCTTCAGCTCAACCAGGTTGTTGGTGGGGTAGCCATCATTCACCATTTTGCCTTGACCTTGAGTCAAGTTAAAGCAGGGTCAACCAGTTCATTTGAATATGGCTTTAACAATGGAACACCTTTGGCTGTTTTCTCCTCTATCACCCTCCCACCCACCCACACCATCCCTACCCCTGATAGTGCTTATACAAGAGGTCATTGCAATAGCCATTCCACTGACCAATTTTTCCAACTTAATGTCAAACGTCACTATTTAGTGATTAATTCAGTTACATGGTTTGATCACTCAGTCTTGTAGTTTATGGTTGAGCTATCCCTCTGTGTGCTTCCTGAAGCTGGTAAGGGTAAGGTTTTTGTGTAGAAATCTTCATTCAGTTCCCATGAGTCATTTTCTTCTGTTCTTCTAGAATATATTTGCAGCTAAATTGTTACTGATCTGGAGCAGATTGTGCATGTTTATATTTACATTTATCCCATGAGTCTTGACCAGATGGCCTCAGGCCATGTTCATACAGTTCTACACTGGCTGCTCATGGCCTTTGGTTCAACCAGGTTTTCAGGGAACTTAAAACATCAGAACATAGATTGGAAAAGAGGTAGCTGCCTTATAGTTTACCAGAGGATCAGTCTTAAAATATTCTACTTATCTTTCTAAAATAAGCTCTGATACAGCAAATTTTCCATCTGCCATGCTTAGAATAATTATGGCATTCCTTACACTTCTAATTATCTAGCTTCTCAAAAGGCTTTGTCTTGCAATGACTGCTAATTAACTGCAACACATTTTGCTGCCAAGACTGCCCTCATTAGAAGTTTACTGTCTTATATTGATAATATAGCATTTGCTGTAGATCAGCAGGAGGTGATCATTCAGTTTGAATGGAAATTGTTTGCTATTCCTGACTTCGATGACCTCATCACTCTGATTTCCAGCATGCATGCTACCACATGTCCATTGGACCTATGTTCGACAAAGTTTGTGGTAGCATCCTTAGAGAACATTGATCCTCTTTTCTTCCAGCTTTTCACAACCTCACTCACTCACTTTCTATGACAAAGAAAAGAGGTTTTAGTCACACCTCTCCACATACAAATTCTTAAAAAGGCTGAGTTAGACTCTGACAATCTAACCAACTACTATCCAATCTTAAAACTTTCTTTTGTCGGTAAGGACATTAAGATGTGCTATCAGACGGAATCCTATTTGAATGAATGCAACATCAATTATCCTTTTCAGTCTGGATTTCAGTCTAGACACAGCACTGATAGTTGTTACTAGATTACTTAACAGCCTTGTAGTAGTGAGAAATTGTTGTCATTACTCTGTTCTTGTACTTCTCAATCAATCAATCCTTGACCTTTGATTTATTGGGTTGTAACATCCTTTTAGACTATTTAGAAAACTGCTGTGGTATCTCTGGTGTTATTATAGGATCATAGGATCATAGGAGGTTACTAGGCTAATGGCCTAGGGCCCTTACAAGCCTAGCCTATAGTTTATCACCAAAAAGAAACCTCAGTCAGCACCTGTCACCCCTGTCAGTGAGGGACACAAGTGGAACCCCTGGGACAAATTTGTGGTTTCCCATCCACTCATCAAGGTTTCACTTGAAGAGGGTCAGCGACGTACTCTGTTTGACGTGTATGGGAAGTCTATTCCAGAGATGGGGCAGTCTCTGGGAGACAAACCTGTCTCTCCAGCAGGTTTTTTTGATGTCGCATATTAGATTCAGGTATTTCGAGTGGGTAATGCACGAGGAGTTAACTTACAGATATGGAGCATCTCTAGTAAGGCAGGGTCCAAGACTGCCTTGTAGGTGAGACACAGATTACCTCTGAGTAATCTGTACAATACTGAGTTGAGTGATAGTGATTTGAACCTGTCAGCATAGGATAGGTGTTGGAGGCCATGGATTCTCTTTTTGAGGTATTTCTGTAGCCTTTCCAGTTGGTGCAGATGTTTGGAGAGGTACATACCAAACGGGGCATTATACTCAATTATACAATTCCTCCCCTAAAACGTGCACGCTGATTGGCCAGCCCAACCAGCGTGCCCGTTGTAAATCCCTCAATATACTAACGGAAAAAGGTCCTGTCGCCCGGACTTTTTCCGTTAGTATAAAACACTGTCTCGCTATGTTAATAGAGTTTAACATAGCGACACAGGTTTAAAAAAGCAACGGAGATCTCCGTTGCTTTTTTTAAAGGTGTCTCGCTATGTTAAACTCCTTTAACATAGCGACACAGTGTGTAAAAAGCAACGGAGATCTTGTGATCTCCGTTTTAAAACTGTCTCGCTATATTAAATGGGTTTAACATAGACAGCTTTAAAATAAGCAACGGAGATATCCGTTGCTTATTTTAAAGCTGTCTCGCTATATTAAATGGGTTTAACATAGCAAGAGAATAAAAAAAAGCAACGGAGATCTTGTGTTCTCCGTTGCTTTTGCCCACAGTTCTGATGTACTGCGCAGGCGCTCAGTACATCAGAACTGCTGCAGAATACCAGACAGCTGTGGAAGGGCAGTAAAGAGGCATTATACAATGCCATTATTTAAGAAAAGTAATTATTTCTTTTCTTAAATAATGTCATTATATAGTAATAACTCCACTTCTGGGTGTGGGTAATGCTGGATTTACCCATGGTTGGCTTTGTTTGGTCCCTCGGGCTTTGCCCTCGGGACCAAACCACGCCAACCTTGGGTAAATCCAGCATTACCCACATCCAGGCGTGGGTTATTGCTATATTATTGGTCTAATGAGGGAGGAGTATAGAGAGATAATAGCCTCCTTTTTTCCAGAATGCAATCCATTTACTTATGAGATGATCTACGTAAAAGGCTTTTCTGACCACTGCCTCTATATGATGGTTGAATGTGAAATTGTTATCAATTTGAGTACCCAGGTCTCTCACCACAGGTTGCATGTTTAGGGGGTTTTCATTGATGTGGTAATCAGCAGGGGCCGTGTTTTTGCCAAATGCTATGATGATACATTTTTTGCATTTAGCTTGAGGCCATGACTTTGGCACCAGTCATTAGTTGCTGTGAGACCCTCTTGCAGTATGTTAACATCATCTGGGGAGTCAATGACAGCACCCAACTTACAGTCATCTGCAAACTTGGCAAGCCACAGACCTTTTGTCTTTGCCTGTTCCTCTGAGAAGTAGAAGCCAAACAGTAGGGGTCCCAGGACAGATCCCAGGGGAACTCTGCTTGTGACAGGTCTGCTGTTGGAGGTGGGGGTGCCTATTTTGACTTTGATGGTCCTGTCAGTGAGCCAGTTGGCCACCCACCTGATGAGATAGTAATTTACTCCAAGTTGTGCTAGCTTTCCAATAATGCCCAAGTGGGGGGTTGTACAAAGGCCTTGGCTAAGTCAAGGTAAGCTGTATGTACTGACTTTCCCTCATCCAGGGCCTTGGTGACAGTCTCAAAGAAGTCAACCAGGTTCAATAGGCAAGATCTGTCCTTGATGACTCCAAAGTGAGTGGGGTCAAATGCTTGGAGATTGCCTGTGTCCTTGTTTATGAAATCCATAATAATACGCACCATGGCTTTACAGATCAGACTTATCAAGGTAATGGGGTGATAGTTTCCAGGATCAGTGGAGGCATCACCTTTGTGCAAGGGGATGACAATGGCAATTCTCCACTCTGCTGGAATTAAGCCTTTACTTAGGCTGTGGTTGAATAGGGTGCTCAATGGTGAAGCCAGTTCTTGCTGGAGGTGGTGCAGAATATAGCCTGGGATACTATCAGCTCCCATGGAAGCTGTGTTCTTTGCCTTGGATGGGGCCTTTAACACTTGATATATGGAGATTTGCAGAGTGTGACAAGTATCAGGGATGTCAAAAGGGCCTTTGGAGGGACAGGAGGGTGAAGTTTGCACTAAACCTACCTGCTAGCTGGTTGGCTAAGTAAACAGGATCAGTGTAAGTGATACTGTTTAAGTACTAATTCGGAACAAATCTGTTGTTTGCCATGGAGTTTCCTGATGTAACTGAAGGAAGCTTTGTGGTTTTCCTTTGTTTTGGAGGCTAGTTTCGATTCATAATTGGCTTTGGTGGTTTTCACTAGTGATCTAATTTGTTTGTTGAGGCTAGTATGGGATGTTTTTCCTCCTACCATTCTGGACACTCCCAGGGGGAGTATTAATGATTATTTTATCTTCCTCCCACCCACTTGACTGTAGGGTAGCACAGGATTCTATTCTTGTTTGCGTTTCACCATTTATCTCTTAATGCTAAGGGACATTACGTATTTGAGAAGGTTGCATTATCACTGCTCTGCTGATGAAGTATAGTTCTACCTCTCATGTCTCAGGAATCTGTTTCTGCTCTTAATCACTTTTATCAGAACTTGGAATTTGTCTATGGCTGGATGGTCAGTTAATGGTTTTAGCTTAATACATCTAAGAATGACTCTATGGTCATCCATACTACTCTATGGGATTCCTCTAAGCCTGTCTTTTCCCAGATACTTACTACTATAGTGACAAGCTGCATTTTGTGTCAAAAGTGCATGATCTGAGAACAATTATTGATTACTCACTAATGCTGAATGATCAGATTTCATCTGCAATCAAGTCATTATGTTTCCATTTGTGGAATATCACCCTGCTCGAGCACTTAATTCCAACTAATGACCTGCCCACTATAGTCCATTGCACTTACCTCCTCCTGTCTAGATTACTACAATGCCTTATCCCAAGAGTTGCTAGACATGGACCTTTCCCACTTATAACTAGTTCAAAACTCTGCAGCCTAGTTATTGGCTGGTGTTTTAAAGTTCCATAATATTTCAGCAATCCCATAGAATCTACAGTGGCTACCAATCAAGCAGATGATAATTTATATTAATGTCTTTGTCTGGTTTATTTAGCCCTTCATGGTCTGGGTCTGCCTTACCTTTAAGACTTTCAGTCCTGGTATAAGCTTGTCAGACCTTTTCTTCTGCATCATAGGAGCTCTCTGTTTTTCCATCCTATAACTCAGAAACTTCTGGCTGATGGGATTTTGGCCACAAAACTTCTCACATTTTAAATTTTCTTCCTGGTGGCTGCAAGATTCTCCTATTCAGGAAATAACCTAATGAATTTTTCTTCTCTCAATTAACACATCTGCCTGGTATCTGCTGTCTAAACTGTCTCTCTCTGCAGTTAGTACCTGTGCTATTAAAAGCATCTTTGTTGTACTATGTCATAATTTTTTATTTATTTTTTATTTAACATTTGTTTACCAGGAAATTCCGACTTGGAACTAAGCCAATTTTCAGTGGAGGCCTAGGGGAAAATGCTCCAGATGCATGTATTTGAAACGTGGGAGGAAACCGGAGCACCCGGAGGAAACCCACACGAATGAAGAGAGGATATGCAGACACCGCACAGGAGGCACTCCACCCGAGAATTGAATTGGAGAACCTCTTGCTGTGAGGTGACAATGCTACTGCTGCACCACTGTGCTGTCTACTTGTATCTGTATAAAGCATTAATAAAACATTAAGCTTGTTTTTATGGTTTTGTCATAATAAAGTCAGTTACTGTGTTTTATGAAGCAGCTTCTGGCATTACTTTTTGTTACATACAGTTGGCTTTACACTCAGAAGTTTTGGAGTACAGTTTGTTATTTATTATGCAGTGAGATGAACATTAACTGTGCTTTTTTCTGTCGAATAACTTACAGCAAGAGTACTGTGATTTTCTACCTTTTATTGTCTCTGGCAAGAATGTCAGGTTGTTTTTTGCAATGACTTATTTTAAGATTCTTAATGGCCATCTCTTCAAAACATTTTAGGTATATTTGAATGGTAGTCCTAAAATAAGAAGTTATGTACCTACCATAACGTTCCATGTTAGTTGTCTTCTCTCGCCTTCTTTCTTGCTGGATGGGTTCAGAGCTGATCCTCGGCTCCGACTCGGCACTTGCTAAGCTCGAGAGCTAATTTTACCAGCTCGAGGCAACCCTATATCCCATGATGCAAGGCGTGACTACCCCAGATCTCGTTTGGTAGCTATGAAAAAACCCTGCCAGTAACCTTCTTCCCAGAAAGGAAGAAGAGGAACTAAATGTGGAAGGAAACAAAGCAAATAACCACTAGAGACTAGTGACACTTCCTACTGGGGGTCCATAGAAAGAATGAACTGTACCCAGCAAGAATACAACTTCAAGGTCTGTCCAGGCTAGGGGGAAGGAGGGAGGGACGCAAGAAAGAAGACGAGAGAAGACAACTAACAGGGAACGTTATGGTAGGTACATAACTTCTTAATGTTAAGTTGTCAAACTCGCCTTCATTCTTGCTGGATGGGACCGCGTCCCTAGCACCTCTATCCTGGGTGGCTCAATGGAACAGACTCTTGAGAACTGTGGAACCAAACTTAGCCCTGTCCCTGGAGGCCAAGTCCAATTTATAATGAGAGACAAAGGTGTGAGGAGTGGCCCAAGTGGCTGCCGCACAAATGGTGTCAATAGGCAGCCTATCCTGAAATGCTGTGGAAGTGGCTAGGCACCTGGTAGAATGTGCGTTTGGTTTCGAGGGCAGTTGCTTGCCCCTAAGGAGATAAACATGAGAAATGATAGAAGACAGCCATCTGGATAAGGTCACCTTGGAGACCGGAAGACCCTTCCTGTTTTCTGCATAAGAAAGAAACAGTTGATCAGATTTTCTGAATTGTTTAGTTCTGTCCAAATAATATCTGAGTTGGCGATGGACATCCAAACAATGAAGTTTCTGTTCCACTCTGTCAGAATAATTAGGGAACTGGCAATTCAATAGATTGGTTAATATTCGTCTGGGAAGCAACCTTGGGCAAAAAAGATGGATTAGTTCTTAAAGACACTCTGTCTTTGTGGAAAACCAAGTATGGGGGATGGGTACAGAGAGCGTGAAGTTCAGACACCCTCCTGGCTGAAGTAACAGCAACCAGAAAAATTGTCTTCCAGGAAAGAAATTTCAATGAGCATGTAGCAGCCGGTTCAAAGGGGGGCAGAATCAAGGATGCCAGCATTAAATTTAGGTCCTATTCCGGAGGGGGATCTTTGACTGGGGGTTTCAGCAGAAAGATCCCTCTAAGAAAGGCTTTGCAAAGCTTGTGAGACATTATGTTTTGATCCGCTAAGCCAACATGAAAATTTGAGATCGCTGCCAGCTGAACCTTAACTGTCGAGGGAGAAGAGCCCGATTGAAAAATCTCAGCTAGGAAGTCCAAGACTGACTGCACTGGAACAGTAAAGGGATCTATGTCTCTGGACTTTGCCCAGAAGGAAAAACGCTGCCATTTACTAGCATAAATCCTTCTGGTAGAGGACTTTAGAGAAGCTACTATGATATCTCGCACGGGATTAGAAATCATAGGAAGCCTGGCTAAGGAAGAAAGTGGAGCAACCAAGCAGTGAGGTTGAGAGAATGAATGGCCTGGTGCAGATGACCCGAATGGTGGGTCAGAAGATCTGGAATTGGATCCAGATGCCAAGGCTGAACCAAGAGATGACGATGTAGAGACGGAAACCAAATTTGTCGAGGCCAGTAAGGGGCAATGAGAATCAATTTGGCTCTCAAGACGGTAGCTTTCTGAATCACTTGAGGTATCAGCGGAATGGAGGAAAGGCATAAAGAAGTCCCGGGCCAATCCTGGGTTAGAGCGTCTCTGGGGGGATGGCCTGGTAGTGGAAAGAGGGAGAAGAAGTCTGGGCATTTGCTGTTTTGGGGTCTAGCAAAAAGGTCGCAGCAAGGGACGCCCCACTTCTGAAAAATCTCGTCCACTACTGATTGTTTGAGAGACCACTCATGTGGCATGAGAATAGCTCTGCTCAGTCTGTCCGCTAAGAAGTTGGATTTCCCGGGGATATGTGTAGCTATCAGAAACTGATGAGAGGAGATTGCCCATTGCCAAAGTCTGAGAGCTTCTCGACACAGTGGATAGGACTTGGTCCCGCCCTGTTTGTTGATATACCAGACTACGGACACGTTGTCCGTCTGAACTGCAATAGTCCCTAAAGGAAGAAAGTCACTGAGGGCTTGCAACGTTAAAAGCACCGCTCTCATCTCTAGGACATTTGTGTGCAGATGGTATTCTATGGGTTGCCAAGTCCCATGGACCATCCTGCCCTGATAATGCCCCCCCACCCGATCAGAGAGGCATCCGAAGTCACTGTGGCAACTGGAACTGGGGGAACAAACAGTCGGCCCTGATGGAGTTGTGGAGAAGACATCCACCAGGTTAGGTGACTCTTGCAGGATTGCATCACGAAGATCTCGTGGCACATGGGAAGCTGCTGGAATGACCACTGGGTGAACAACATCCACTGCAGAAGATGCATGTGGAAGCGAGCTAAAGGAAGCAGTACGATGGCCGCAGCCATAAGACCTAGCACCTTCAGGACAAATCTGGCCTTGATCTTTTTGCTGAGTAGTATGATCTGAACATACTTTTGGATGTCCAGAATTCTTTGGTTTGTGAGTCTTGCTGACATCCCGACAGTGTCTAATTCTGCGCCTATAAAGGTAATAGATTGGCAAGGAGACAATGAAGATTTTTCGAAGTTTATAGAGATCCCTAACTGGTTGCAGATGTGAAGAGTGTAGTCCCTGGCCTTGAGAAGTTGATGCCTGGTGGTGGCAGAGAGGAGCCAGTCATCTAGATACGGAAACACCTGGAATCCTTGACGTCTCAGGTGAGCCGTGACCACTGCCATGCATTTGGTGAACACTCTGGGGGCTGTAGTGAGGCCAAAGGGCAGGGCTCTGAATTGAAAATGACTGGTCCCCAGCCGAAAGCGGAGAACCTTCTGGAGCGCCTGTGAATTTTTATGTGATAGTACGCATCCTACTGAGCACATCCAGTTGTCCTTGCCCAAAAAGGGTAGAATGGACTGAAGCGTGGCCATCCAGAACCTTGACTTCTTGACAAACTTGTTTAGTTTGCTGAGGTCTAAAATTGGTCTCCAATCTCCCGTCTTTTTAGGGACCAAAAAGAATCTTGAGTAGATTCCGGATCCTACTTGGTCTGCTGGCACTAGTTGGATGGCTCTTTTTTCTAGGAGCTTTGATACCTCCAGCTTTGCCAATTCCCTTAGACCGGGTGAAACATCTGGAAGGGATTGATGAGGAACGGGATATCTCTCAAAAGGGATATTGTAACCCTCAGATATGATCGACTGTACCCATTTGTCTTGAGAAAGGGAACGCCAGGCTGTTAGGTACAGCGACAATCTTCCCCCGACTGCCTCCAAGGGTGGACAGTCAGGCAACACCTCAGGGATGCTGGAAGGGTTTATCAGAGAGAGGCTCCTTGCTACCCTGATTCTGCGGACCCCCTCTGCCCCTAGGGTGGCGTCTATTGTTATTACCCCCTCTGCCTCTGGGGGTAAACTGACCACGTACATCCGGCGTGACTCCCTGAAATTTACGAAACCACATTTTCCCCCCCTTCTGACCTTTGGGATAGGGTCTTGAAGGGGTGGAGAAATGGACTCCTACGGCAGAAAGAGTCTTGCCGTCTTGCTCACACCTGGTCAATGTGTCCTTCACCTGAGGCCCGAACAAAGCCGAACCATCGAAGGGAGTATTAGTGAAGGACGCCTTAAAGGGATTCGCAAAATTACAAAGCCGCATCCAGGCCTGACGCCTAAGTGCCACTCCTGTGCCTGCAGCTCTACTTGCCCCATCAGCTGCATAAGAAATGAGCCGCATGGAGGAGTTAGTTATAGAATTTAGGATTCCTAGCTGTGAGGCAATCTTTTCTTGAGCCCCAGCAGCTGACGGATCCTGAAATACCTCACCTAGTTCCTTGAGAATGTCTCTCTGAAGCCAGGTAAAGTGACAGAGATAGTTCAGCGAGCGCATAGCAAAGGTTGCTGAAGAAAACATCCACTTACCATACCTATCCATGGTCCTAGAGTCCTTGTTAGGAGGATGGACAGGTACAGAAGGATCGGCAAGTTCCTTCTTGGTGGCAGCCGCCACCACCATGGCATCAACAGGGACACCCTTGATAAGAAACTGTTTGTCTACGGGGGCCGTGATGAATTTAGAAGGCCTCCTGGGGACTGGTTCCACAGAAACGGGGCCGCCCGCCTCGAGCCACCACTTGCATGAGCAGGTCGAAAGGCGGAGACACCCAGGAGGTAGAGGGTCGAGATCCAAAAGTCTCCAGGTATACCGACTCATCCTCGGAGGGGTTAATGGAAGGCCAGTTCCCCCTCTGCTTAAGGAGTTCCAGGATGTCTGAAAAGGAGACATCCTCAGAGGGAGACCGTGGGGAACTCTCCGACTCATCTAAGTCGGTATCTGATGTCGTAGACTCGGGGGAGTCTGTGTGCTTCCTCTTGCACGTCCTCTTATGCGAGGGTTCTCCGGAAGGATCAGGAGAAACCTCGGAAGAGGAAGTTCTTCCCAATGGGGAAACCTGGGGCGATGGATCTCTGGGTCCGGGAGCAAGAGAATGGCAAGAGACATCAACAGGCACCGAAGAGGGAGGAGCTAATGGAATTGACCGTTGACTCAGCTCCGGGGCTAGAACACTCCTCATCACCTCAAAGGCTCCCCTCCCAGGGAGGCCAGAAGACTCCCAATCCGAAGAGACAGGAATCCCCGGTCCCACCAAAAGAGAAGGCTCCAAGGCCGATGTCGGTGCCGAGCTCACCAATGCCGAAGCTCCAAGAGGGAGAGCGGGGTCGGACAAGGGTCGATGCCACTCGCCCCTCGGAGCCGACAAGGGAAACTCAACGACCGGATCCCTCCACGGAAGGTCTCATGGAGGAAATCGGAGTCGAAGACGACGGAGCCGACAGGGGAAGTATCGGCTCCGGCGCACCCACGGTCAACGTTCCGAAAAGCTCCGGCTCCGAACTCTGAAGGAGAGTCAGAGGAGGAATTTCAGGGGGATGAGGGATAGCGGTCGTCTGCTGAGATGGGCTATGGAGCATCTGGGCCAGTGCCTGTGGCTTCAGCAGTCTACTTACCACCCTCTCCAAATCATGGTCTGACAGCCTGGAAGACCTTGAAGATCGGCTCCGATGGCTCCGCTCCGAAAGTAGAGGAGATCCTGGAGCCGAGCGAATTGACTCTAGGGAAGGGGACCGAGATCTCTTCTTGGAAAGAGCCATCGGAGCCGAAGACCCTTCGGTTCCAGATGGAGCCGACAGCTTATCGGCACCAGTCCTGGTCAAGGAGACGTCGGCTCTGGCCGGAGCCGACATCGACATAAGTGCAAGTGTATCGGAGCCAGTCGGCACCGATACCACCAACTCAAAGGTAGAAAGATCGGCTCCAGCCGGAGCCGATCTCGACTCTGAAGGAGTCACAGCCACCGCCGAAGGCTTAAGAACCACAGCCTGGGCTTTAGGTGGCTTAGAGGACTTTGCCGACCCAGTCTTGGTCGGGGAACCCTCTGGCTTCAACAAGCCATGAATAATTAACTTGTTACGACATTCCTGCAGGACTCTCTGGCTGAAGGAGTGACAAATAGCACAGGAGTCCTGCAGGTGTAAAGGCCCCAGGCAGTACACACAAGAAGTGTGACCATCTGTCAGAGACATTTTCTGACAGCACAAGTCACACTTCTTGAAGCCTGAGACCTTTACTTCTTTTGACATGGTATGCCAAACACAAAACACAGACACACACCAGTCACACAGTTATCTAATAAAATATAGGGAAAAACTGAAAAACACACACACGGTCCCTGACAGAAAATTAATGGAAGGGAGGCTTAAGGCCTGAAGGGAGGAAAAAATATCCCTATATAAAGGAGAAAGGGAATATAGGGCAAGATAGTTAGGTATTAGTTAAAGCTAACTTTTAAGAAAGGAAATCAGGATAAAAGAAAATTTTTTTGACTAAACTTTAGTATAAAATACTACAATTTTACCTGAGCTGGTAAAAGGAGACCTCTTCGCGAAGCGGCAAACGAGATCTGGGGTAGTCATGCCTTGCATCATGGGATATAGGGTTGCCTCGAGCTGGTAAAATTAGCTCTCGAGCTTAGCAAGTGCCGAGTCAGAGCTGAGGATCGGCTCCGAACCCATCCAGCAAGAATGAAGGCGAGTTTGACAACTTAACATCAATAGTTTAATGCTTTTGTTTATAATCAGAATCATAGCCACATTTTTTAATCAAGGTGTGAAGTTGGTAATGTGAGAATGATAACAGGTATAATTATAATACATAACATTGATGTTACTCTGAACTGTATATTACATATTAGAAAATATTTTTTTTTATTTTACCAAACATCAACAAACAAACTACCTTAGACTGGATACTAGTCAATAATAACCCCCAATCTTACAAAATAGGCATACTTCCTGATGATATTAGTGACCACTCTCTTACCTTTATAACTAGACAAAAGATCACCATTCCTACTCAACTAAACTTTAGAACCACAAAAAGAACCTGAGCCTAGGTAACTTTCAAGCAGAGCTAAAAGCCTGCAATTGGTCACGCCTAAAATATCTAACTCTCAATGAAGCAGTCTCTTTTTATCAAAATACATTCCTAAAAATCCTTGAGCACCATGCCCCCTCTCGCACTATTAAAATTAGGAACATACCTGCTCCCTGGCTGTCAAATGAGACAAGGCAAAAAATGAGACTGAGAAATAAAATCTGGAATATATGGAGAAGTACCAAAGACCCTATTGATCATTTAAACTTTAGACAGCTCAGGAATGGCACTAAAAAATCAATATTCCTCGATAAAAGAACTATTACCTTAAATTCCAACAAACCCAATATCTAAACCCACAAAAATTCTGGTCAGGATTAAATAAATTACTCCATCCTGGACAAGCCAAAACACCTACCCCCTCTAACTTGACTCATAATTCTCCCAACCAAATTGCTGATATTTTTAAATTTTTTTTTCAGAAACTGTTCAATCTTTAGCAAATACCTTACCACGTGTTACCACCACTGACTCATCCATGCCAACCACTGACTCATCCTTGCCAACCACCCTACCCCAAGTATTTCAACTGCAGCCTGTCCCAACATCTCTCATACACTCCCTACTTCTTAAGCTTAAACCATGCACTCCATCAGCTGACCTCCTTCCAGCTGAATACCTTCAAATGGCAGCTGGAGTGCTTGCCTACCCTGTTTCCATCTTAACAGAACCATTATAGAAAGTTCCATCCCATCCCTCTGGAAAGTCTCATATATTATCCCACTACATAAGGGTGGGAACTCAAATGAACTCTGAGACTTCCGCCCCATAGCCCTACTTTCCCCCTTAGCAAAAATTATGGAGAGATGTATTCACCGTCAGCTACTTGATCATCTCCTCCAAAACCACCTGATAGTTGACTGCCAGCATGGTTTTAGGCCTTTCCCTAGTACTACATCTACTCTACTATCCTTTTCTGACTGCATTAATAAAAATCGTAACAACAGCTTACTGTCCTCAGCCCTGTTTATTGACCTCTCAAAAGCATTTGATATGGTTAATCATCAATTACTGTTAAACTCACTCAAATCACTTTCACTAGATACCCAGACAGTTATTGGTTCAAGTCCTATCTAGGAAATAGACAACAAGCAGTCCTCTGGGAAAATAAACTATCTACTCTTCTCCCTATAACTCTTGGAGTCCCACAAGGCTCTATACTGGGACCCCTCCTCTTCACTATTTTCATAAATGATCTGAAAATCTCCCTTCCACAAACCACCTGCATACAATATGCTGACAACTCGACATTGGGCCCCAAAAATTTTTTTTGGGGCCTTGGGCCCCCAAATTTGGTTTTTGCCCCCCCCAAATAGGCCCCAGGCCTTTTAACCCCTTTTTGGAAAAAAGGCCTGTGGGGAAGGGGGTTTTTGGGGGGCAAAAGGGGGAAAAAAAACCCCTGGTGGGAATTTTTGGGGTTGGGCTTTTTGGTTTTGGGGGGGGGGGGGGCGGGGGGGGGGGGGGGGGGGGGGGGGGGGGGGGGGGGGGGTTTGCCTTTTTTTTTTTTTTTTTTTTTTTTTTTTTTTTTTTCCCCTTGCCCCTTTTAAAAAGGGGAATTAAAAACAATTGGAAGGAAAAAATAAAAATGATAGAAGACAGCCATCTGGATAAGGTCACCTTGGAGACCGGAAGACCCTTCCTGTTTTCTGCATAAGAAAGAAACAGTTGATCAGATTTTCTGAATTGTTTAGTTCTGTCCAAATAATATCTGAGTTGGCGATGGACATCCAAACAATGAAGTTTCTGTTCCACTCTGTCAGAATAATTAGGAACTGGCAATTCAACAGATTGGTTAATATTCGTCTGGGAAGCAACCTTGGGCAAAAAAGATGGATTAGTTCTTAAAGACACTCTGTCTTTGTGGAAAACCAAGTATGGGGGATGGGTACAGAGAGCGTGAAGTTCAGACACCCTCCTGGCTGAAGTAACAGCAACCAGAAAAATTGTCTTCCAGGAAAGAAATTTCAATGAGCATGTAGCAGCCGGTTCAAAGGGGGGCAGAATCAAGGATGCCAGCATTAAATTTAGGTCCTATTCCGGAGGGGGATCTTTGACTGGGGGTTTCAGCAGAAAGATCCCTCTAAGAAAGGCTTTGCAAAGCTTGTGAGACATTATGTTTTGATCCGCTAAGCCAACATGAAAATTTGAGATCGCTGCCAGCTGAACCTTAACTGTCGAGGAGAAGAGCCCGATTGAAAAATCTCAGCTAGGAAGTCCAAGACTGACTGCACTGGAACAGTAAAGGGATCTATGGCTCTGGACTTTGCCCAGAAGGAAAACGCTGCCATTTACTAGCATAAATCCTTCTGGTAGAGGACTTTAGAGAAGCTACTATGATATCTCCATACGGGATTAGAAATCATAGGAAGCCTGGCTAAGGAAGAAAGTGGAGCAACCAAGCAGTGAGGTTGAGAGAATGAATGGCCTGGTGCAGATGACCGAATGGTGGGTCAGAAGATCTGGAATTGGATCCAGATGCCAAGGCTGAACCAAGAGATGGCGATGTAGAGACGGAAACCAAATTTGTCGAGGCCAGTAAGGGGCAATGAGAATCAATTTGGCTCTCAAGACGGTAGCTTTCTGAATCACTTGAGGTATCAGCGGGAATGGAGGAAAGGCATAAAGAAGTCCCCGGGGCCAATCCTGGGTTAGAGCGTCTCTGGGGGGATGGCCTGGTAGTGGAAAGAGGGAGAAGAAGTCTGGGCATTTGCTGTTTTGGGGTCTAGCAAAAAGGTCGCAGCAAGGGACGCCCCACTTCTGAAAAATCTCGTCCACTACTGATTGTTTGAGAGACCACTCATGTGGCATGAGAATAGCTCTGCTCAGTCTGTCCGCTAAGAAGTTGGATTTCCCGGGGATATGTGTAGCTATCAGAAACTGATGAGAGGAGATTGCCCATTGCCAAAGTCTGAGAGCTTCTCGACACAGTGGATAGGACTTGGTCCCGCCCTGTTTGTTGATATACCAGACTACGGACACGTTGTCCGTCTGAACTGCAATAGTCCCTAAAGGAAGAAAGTCACTGAGGGCTTGCAACGTTAAAAGCACCGCTCTCATCTCTAGGACATTTGTGTGCAGATGGTATTCTATGGGTTGCCAAGTCCCATGGACCATCCTGCCCTGCTAATGGCCCCCCACCCCATCAGAGAGGCATCCAAGTCACTGTGGCAACTGGAACTGGGGGAACAAACAGTCGGCCCTGATGGAGTTGTGGAGAAGACATCCACCAGGTTAGGTGACTCTTGCAGGATTGCATCACGAAGATCTCGTGGCACATGGGAAGCTGCTGGAATGACCACTGGGTGAACAACATCCACTGCAGAAGATGCATGTGGAAGCGAGCTAAAGGAAGCAGTACGATGGCCGCAGCCATAAGACCTAGCACCTTCAGGACAAATCTGGCCTTGATCTTTTTGCTGAGTAGTATGATCTGAACATACTTTTGGATGTCCAGAATTCTTTGGTTTGTGAGTCTTGCTGACATCCCGACAGTGTCTAATTCTGCGCCTATAAAGGTAATACATTGGCAAGGAGACAATGAAGATTTTTCGAAGTTTATAGAGATCCCTAACTGGTTGCAGATGTGAAGAGTGTAGTCCCTGGCCTTGAGAAGTTGATGCCTGGTGGTGGCAGAGAGGAGCCAGTCATCTAGATACGGAAACACCTGGAATCCTTGACGTCTCAGGTGAGCCGTGACCACTGCCATGCATTTGGTGAACACTCTGGGGGCTGTAGTGAGGCCAAAGGGCAGGGCTCTGAATTGAAAATGACTGGTCCCCAGCCGAAAGCGGAGAACCTTCTGGAGCGCCTGTGAATTTTTATGTGATAGTACGCATCCTACTGAGCACATCCAGTTGTCCTTGCCCAAAAAGGGTAGAATGGACTGAAGCGTGGCCATCCAGAACCTTGACTTCTTGACAAACTTGTTTAGTTTGCTGAGGTCTAAAATTGGTCTCCAATCTCCGCCTTTTAGGGACCAAAAAGAATCTTGAGTAGATTCCGGATCCTACTTGGTCTGCTGGCACTAGTTGGATGGCTCTTTTTTCTAGGAGCTTTGATACCTCCAGCTTTGCCAATTCCCTTAGACCGGGTGAAACATCTGGAAGGGATTGATGAGGAACGGGATATCTCTCAAAAGGGATATTGTAACCCTCAGATATGATCGACTGTACCCATTTGTCTTGAGAAAGGGAACGCCAGGCTGTTAGGTACAGCGACAATCTTCCCCCGACTGCCTCCAAGGGTGGACAGTCAGGCAACACCTCAGGGATGCTGGAAGGGTTTATCAGAGAGAGGCTCCTTGCTACCCTGATTCTGCGGACCCCGTCTGCCCCTAGGGTGGCGTCTATTGTTATTACCCCTCTGCCTCTGGGGTAAACTGACCACGCATATCCGGCGTGACTCCCTGAAATTTACGAAACCACATTTTCCCCCCCTTCTGACCTTTGGGATAGGGTCTTGAAGGGGTGGAGAAATGGACTCCTACGGCAGAAAGAGTCTTGCCGGCTTGCTCACACCTGGTCAATGTGTCCTTCACCTGAGGCCCGAACAAAGCGAACCATCGAAGGGAGTATTAGTGAAGGACGCCTTAAAGGGATTCGCAAAATTACAAAGCCGCATCCAGGCCTGACGCCTAAGTGCCACTCCTGTGCCTGCAGCTCTACTTGCCCCATCAGCTGCATAAGAAATGAGCCGCATGGAGGAGTTAGTTATAGAATTTAGGATTCCTAGCTGTGAGGCAATCTTTTCTTGAGCCCCAGCAGCTGACGGATCCTGAAATACCTCACCTAGTTCCTTGAGAATGTCTCTCTGAAGCCAGGTAAAGTGACAGAGATAGTTCAGCGAGCGCATAGCAAAGGTTGCTGAAGAAAACATCCACTTACCATACCTATCCATGGTCCTAGAGTCCTTGTTAGAGGATGGACAGGTACAGAAGGATCGGCAAGCCTTCTTGGTGGCAGCCGCCACCACCATGGCATCAACAGGGACACCCTTGATAAGAAACTGTTTGTCTACGGGGGCCGTGATGAATTTAGAAGGCCTCCTGGGGACTGGTTCCACAGAAACTCAGCCCACGCCTTCGAGCCACCACTTGCATGAGCAGGTCGAAAGGCGGAGACACCCAGGAGGTAGAGGGTCGAGATCCAAAAGTCTCCAGGTATACCGACTCATCCTCGGAGGGGTTAATGGAAGGCCAGTTCCCCCTCTGCTTAAGGAGTTCCAGGATGTCTGAAAAGGAGACATCCTCAGAGGGAGACCGTGGGGAACTCTCCGACTCATCTAAGTCGGTATCTGATGTCGTAGACTCGGGGGAGTCTGTGTGCTTCCTCTTGCACGTCCTCTTATGCGAGGGTTCTCCGGAAGGATCAGGAGAAACCTCGGAAGAGGAAGTTCTTCCCAATGGGGAAACCTGGGGCGATGGATCTCTGGGTCCGGGAGCAAGAGAATGGCAAGAGACATCAACAGGCACCGAAGAGGGAGGAGCTAATGGAATTGACCGTTGACTCAGCTCCGGGCTAGAACACTCCTCATCACCTCAAAGGCTCTCCCAGGGAGGCCAGAAGACTCCCAATCCAAGAGACAGGAATCCTCGGTCCCACCAAAGAGAAGGCTCCAAGGCCGATGTCGGTGCCGAGCTCACCAATGCCGAAGCTCCAAGAGGGAGAGCGGGGTCGGACAAGGGTCGATGCCACTCGCCTCGAGCCGACAAGGGAAACTCAACGACCGGATCCTCCACGGAAGGTCTCATGGAGGAAATCGAGTCAAGGCGACGGAGCCGACAGGGAAGTATCTCCGGCGCACTCCACGGTCAACGTTCAAAAGCTCCGGCCCGAACTCTGAAGGAGAGTCAGAGGAGGAATTTCAGGGATGAGGGATAGCGTCGCCTGCTGAGATGGGCTATGGAGCATCTGGGCCAGTGCCTGTGGCTTCAGCAGTCTACTTACCACCCTCTCCAAATCATGGTCTGACAGCCTGGAAGACCTTGAAGATCGGCGATGGCTCCGCCCGAAAGAGGAGATCCTGGAGCCGAGCGAATTGACTCTAGGGAAGGGGACCGAGATCTCTTCTTGGAAAGAGCCATCGGAGCCGAGACCCTTCGGTTCCAGATGGAGCCGACAGCTTATCGGCACCAGTCCTGGTCAAGGAGACGCTGCTCTGGCGGAGCCGACATAGAGCAGTGTAAGTGTATCGGAGCCAGTCGGCACCGATACCACCAACTCAGGTAGAAAGATCGGCTCCAGCCGGAGCCGATCTCGACTCTGAAGGAGTCACAGCCACCGCCGAAGGCTTAAGAACCACAGCCTGGGCTTTAGGTGGCTTAGAGGACTTTGCCGACCCAGTCTTGGTCGGGGAACCCTCTGGCTTCAACAAGCCATGAATAATTAACTTGTTACGACATTCCTGCAGGACTCTCTGGCTGAAGGAGTGACAAATAGCACAGGAGTCCTGCAGGTGTAAAGGCCCCAGGCAGTACACACAAGAAGTGTGACCATCTGTCAGAGACATTTTCTGACAGCACAAGTCACACTTCTTGAAGCCTGAGACCTTTACTTCTTTTGACATGGTATGCCAAACACAAAACACAGACACACACCAGTCACACAGTTATCTAATAAAATATAGGGAAAAACTGAAAAACACACACACGGTCCCTGACAGAAAATTAATGGAAGGGAGGCTTAAGGCCTGAAGGGAGGAAAAAATATCCCTATATAAAGGAGAAAGGGAATATAGGGCAAGATAGTTAGGTATTAGTTAAAGCTAACTTTTAAGAAAGGAAATCAGGATAAAAGAAAATTTTTTGACTAAACTTTAGTATAAAATACTACAATTTTACCTGAGCTGGTAAAGGAGACCTCTTCGAAGCTGCAAACGAGATCTGGGGTAGTCATGCCTTGCATCATGGGATATAGGGTTGCCTCGAGCTGGTAAAATTAGCTCTCGAGCTAGCAAGTGCCGAGTCAGAGCTGAGGATCGGCTCGAACCCATCCAGCAAGAATGAAGGCGAGTTTGACAACTTAACATCAATAGTTTAATGCCTTTGTTTATAATCAGAATCATAGCCACATTTTCTAATCAAGGTGTGAAGTTGGTAATGTGAGAATGATAACAGGTATAATTATAATACATAACATTGATGTTACTCTGAACTGTAAATTACATATTAGAAAATATTTTTTTATTTTACAAAACATCAACAAACAAACTACCTTAGACTGGATACTAGTCAATAATAGCCCCCAATCTTACAAAATAGGCATACTTCCTGATGATATTAGTGACCACTCTCTTACCTTTATAACTAGACAAAAGATCACCATTCCTACTCAACTAAACTTTAGAACCACCCGGAACAAAAAGAACCTGAACCTAGGTAACTTTCAGGCAGAGCTAAAAGCCTGCAATTGGTCACCCCTAAAATATCTACCTTTCAATGAAGCAGTCTCATTTTTTAACAATACATTCCTAAAAATACTTGAGCACCATGCCCCCTCTCGCACTATTAAAATTAGGAACATACCTGCGCCCTGGCTCTCAAATGAGACAAGGCAAAAAATTAGACTGAGAAATAAAATCTGGAATATATGGAGAAGTACCAAAGACCCTATTGATCATTTAAACTTTAGACAGCTCAGGAATGGCACTAAAAAATCAATATTCCTCAATAAAAACTATTACCTTAAATTCCAACAAACCCAATATCTAAACCCACAAAAATTCTGGTCAGGATTAAATACATTACTCCATCCTGGACAAGCCAAAACACCTACCCCCTCTAACTTGACTCATAATTCTCCCAACCAAATTGCTGATATTTTTAACATTTTTTTTTTCAGAAACTGTTCAATCTTTAGCAAATACCTTACCACCTGTTACCACAACTGACTCATCCATGCCAACCACTGACTCATCCTTGCCAACCACCCTACCCCAAGTATTACAACTGCAGCCTGTCCCAACATCTCTCATACACTCCCTACTTCTTAAGCTTAAACCATGCACTCCATCAGCTGACCTCCTCCCAGCTGAATACCTTCAAATGGCAGCTGGAGTGCTTGCCTACCCTGTTTCCATCTTAACAGAACCATTACAGAAAGTTCCATCCCATCCCTCTGGAAAGTCTCATATATTATCCCACTGCATAAAGGTGGGAACTCAAATGAACTCTCAAACTTCCGCCCCATAGCCCTGCTTTCCCCCTTAGCAAAAATTATGGAGAGATGTATTCACCGTCAGCTACTTAATCATCTCCTCCAAAACCACCTGATAGTTGACTGCCAGCATGGTTTTAGTCCTTTCCATAGCACTACAACTGCTCTACTATCCTTTTCTGACTGCATTAATAAAAATCGTAACAACAGCTTACTGTCCTCAGCCCTCTTTATTGACCTCTCAAAAGCATTTGATATGGTTAATCATCAATTACTGTTAAACTCACTCAAATCACTTTCACTAGATACCCAGACAGTTAATTGGTTCAAGTCCTATCTAGGAAATAGACAACTAGCAGTCCTCTGGGAAAATAAACTATCTACTCTTCTCCCTATAACTCTTGGAGTCCCACAAGGCTCTATACTGGGACCCCTCCTCTTCACTGTTTTCATAAATGATCTGAAAATCTCCCTTCCACAAACCACCTGCATACAATATGCTGACAACTCGACATTAATATGTTCAGCCTCCTCACTTGCTGGACTTCATTCAAGTACCCAAGCAGTATTTATCTTAGTTGAAAACTGGTTCCATCAATGCTGTCTCCTCCTTAACCCCAAAAAAACTAAATTGGTACTATTCTCTTCCACTCAGAAGTCTCCTTCTGTCAACTTCACAATTACATCTAATAATGGTGCTATAATAACTCCAGACACAACCACCAAAGTTTTAGGTGTAACAATTGATCATAATCTAAACTTCAACACACATATCAACCTAACCATTAAATCAGTTAATAAAAAACTTGGTTTCTTCTACAGACTTAAACCCTATCTCACACCTCTAGCTAGGACTGCTATTGCCTGACTCACTTAATCTCCGCCCTTCTCTATGCATCCCCAGTCTATACCAACTTATCCAAAAATAATCTTCATAAGTTGGAAACATCTTATAATAACATAGCAGATTTGCCACTGGTGCCCCTTTTCGAACCCACCACTGCCAAAATCTTAAATTGCTAGGATTGCTGGAATTGCAAAGCCAGATTCTTTTCCAGCAACTTACTAGATCTTACACCATTCCACAGATACACCCATACTCTCTACCCTTATCTGCCCATATAAAAATCTAACAACCCTTCAGTCAGCTAATAAGGCACTAGTAGCTACCCTAAAGTCCAACAACAAATTTGTAGATAGCTTGTTCTATTGTTAACTCTTGGAACACTCTTCCAACTGAACAAACAGCCCTTTCTTCTACCCCACATTTCAAGAAGCAATTAAGATTCTTCCTTAAAGCCCAATGGCTTTGCCCATAAACAAATCCTGACTGACACTTTCTCCCCAGCAGGACCATTCTATACTATCTATCTTTAATATGCTATTTCAGTTGCTCTGATATTCTCTATTAATTCCTACTGTAGTAGCTCACCTCCTAAGGTTTGGTAAACGTTATAAACAATGTTACCCTCAAAAAAAAATAGTTTTATTAATTCTTTTACTCAAAATCTTTAACTTATTTAGTTGGGTATGTTGGTATGTTACTGTAACAGTACTATATAAATGTTCCTGTATTTGAAATGTTTTACCTGTCTGACATTATCTGTATTGTATATGGTCAAGATTTCTGTCTTGTAAATTGTCTTAATGTGGAGCTTTTCTCCCTGGGCCTCCGCTGAAAATGGACATACATCCAGTCGGACTATCCCAGTCAACAAATGTAAAATAAATAAATAAATAAATTTAAGCATTGTTATATTCCTTGTATATAACAATGCTAATCAAATTTCTCAAACATACTGTGACTGCTTTCTCAATATATTGTACTTCTGCCTTGTAAATATTAATGTTGTGTATTTCTCTTTCTCTGTTTGTGTACTGTCAAGTATCTTGCAACTTGAACTGTTAGTTTTTTCTTATTTTTATTTATTTATTTTTATTAATTTCATGAAGCTTTTCTCCTTGGGTCTCCACTAAAAAAGGTCTCTCTAGGCCCAGTCAAACTAACCCGGTTAACAAATGTAAAAATAAATAAATTTTAAAAGAGAGATAAGGACCTACATTTTTGAATTATTTATTTTATTTCTTATTTATTTTCAGAGATGTGATTACTGGGAAAGGCTGACTGGGTAGTGCCCATATTAGGCAGGGGCCCAGGCAGAAAACCTCCAAAGCTTTTGGCTGATGCTCTCTGCTTACACAGTTTGCCTTTTTAATACTATTATGCTTAGAAATTTACTATTCAGTATTCCTTGATGTCTTCATACTGTTTATACGATTAACTTTTGTTTTTGATGTTTTGATGTTTTATATTGGTTCATTGGTTCATAAGTACGTACTGTGCTACTGATGTACTTAGAACCAAAAATATGAGAAGAAAACAAACTTATAAAAATAACAATAAAACTTCACATGCAGCAATGGAGAAAAAGGAAGTAATTAGCGCTTTTGTTCTTTATTGTACAAGAACTTCCTCAGAAAATATATGTACCTAGCAAAAGGAAATTAATATATACACTAGAATACCTACGCTATTGATGTATGAGGATCTTAAGAAGACTAGCCTTACATTCTCTTTGTAGTTTTTAGGCCTTAATTTTTTCATACAAATAACTATTGAGATGGACTGAACAAGGATATGTTGGAACATTCACGTTTTCTCTATCAATGGGGGACAGACATGCTGAAGGTGCAATCCTCTCAAAAATGTCATTCACAAATGAATTTGTGATAGTCATGGTTTCAGAAAATATTCCAGTATCTGTATGAACCTGTTTTAACAACTTATAAACATAAATGGACTATGTCCCTTCACAAATGCTTCAGCTCTTCTTTCCATCCTTGTTTGTAGGACTGGTGCAACCTTGTCAGCCCCTTATTGGGTAGAACTCACTTCACTGGTTCAGGTGTTGTCCCTGATTATTTCAGTATATTTTGTGGAAATTGTCTTCATATCCCAAAAAAACTCTTAGCATTTCTTTAGAAAGAGAAGGCACAGCACAAATCTATTTTGTAAAAGACACTGACAAACGTCAAACACATCAAGAGCCTAACAATTACTGCTGATGTAGGAAATAACTGCAAACGCAGACTTCTACCAATTAACTCAGATGGTTTTAGGGTAACTAGTTGTTGCAATTACTTTATCATAAAGGCACATGAATTTGTGGTTAAATAAACCCTGCAGTATGCTTACTATCAAATACACTGAAGCAGAAGCTGATACAGAATGCTAATGAATTACTAATTAACCACTTGTTGGGCTGGTCAGTCTCATATTTAAAAAGGGTAACAAACAGCTAGTTGGTCAGCCTCAGTCTAAATATAGTCAAATGGCCATTAAACATAATTTCCTCTTTACATTCATGGTACAATAATCAAGCCATAATAAATAGATTACAGGTTATATCAGCACAGCTAAAATCTGATTAAGGTGTAACTCTAGCAGAGAAATACTGGGACACTGAGGAAAATGCTGGCCCTGGGGAATGGAAGGCATGAAGAACTCAAAAATCGTTCAATGACTCTTGGCTTTTGTAATAAATAACTTTAATAAAAGCATTTTCCGTGAAAGTTCTGATATCTCCACTCTTCTAAATGTTAGAATGCAAAAAAAAAAACAAACAAACAAAATTTAATTAAATTAAAAAAAAAACCTGTGCTGGTCAGTCACTCAATGCGCACCATTATAACTGCTTCAAAAGTCATAATTAAAGTATATCAGTTGTACACCACCCGTTATCAACTCACAAGTTTCCAACCAATATATTTCATGTACATTGCTCTTTGAAGTTTCAAACATGGGAGGGGGCTGTAGGGAATATGACAAGTTGGCAATTCTTATATTGTTGAATTTAGCACAAGCATGTAAATGAAACTGGATGGAACAAGCCCTCTGTCCCCAATGTGAGGGGGCTAAACCATGGGTAAATTTGTCGTTACCTATCCATTTATTCAAATTACATTAGAATAAGAGAACTAGTTTGCTTTATGTGGTGTAGAAAATTGTTCTAGAACTGGTATTCACTGTGATAAATACCTAACCCCTTGAGTGGGTGTTAATGATACCATTGGACTTGCAAATATGTAATACCTCTGACCAAATACTGTCTTTACATGAGGCATAGGTTGCCTCTCAGTAGCCTGAATGATACTGAGAAGAGGGACAAATCTTTGAGATTTTCAGAGTTCTGGACTTTGGAAATGCAAATACAAATTGTCCCCCTATGTGCCAGAGGTGTTTGTCTTCTTGATCTTGCACTTACATACATTTCTCCCACTTGTACTGCACTAGCTGTTACTCCTGCTTAGTAAAATCTCATCATTTTGCTCGGATCTTCTCTGTAAGATCATGCTTTGTTCATAGGTAAGTTCTAGGCTAGCTGCTCTTCTGGCTATGTTAAGTCCAGCTAACATCCCTCAAATTTGAGAATCAAACTCAGTACCTTTTGTCTATGAAGTAAGCACCTTAATCATTATGCCAGCCTCTAACTCCTGTGGCTTCTCATAACTCCTCTAAATTCATAGACTTCCCTACAGTTCACAGATTACTCTAAAGCCAGTTAGTTACAATTTATTAATAATCACAAATGGTGTAGCAACCCAGTTAACCTTGTAACTCTGGTTGCTCTCTACTCATCTGAATTTTACTGTCCCTTATATATACATATATGTAATGAGGCATCATTACTAATCCCAAATAAACATAATGACAATTGTAAAATTAAGTCCATGTGGTGGAGCTACCACATAAACTCTATAACAAAAAAGCTCCTTAACATCTCTAAAAATGTCAACCTTCATCATTATAAAAGAAATGTAAAACTATTAAGTCTCTCAAACATACCACTAATATAATAATGAAAGCCATGTTCCTCATGTTTGTGATTATAATGAAGTTTAATAATACAGCTATGGAAAAACTGGTGATATGCAATAATCATGATGAGCGCTAATTTTCTTGTTGTAAAAGTTAGTGATGTTTACTTTAATCAGGTTGAAAGCACTTCAACATATTTGCTTGCTTTGATGGAAAAGTCAACAATCAAGCTGACATATGGAACTGTGCTTTCTAAAATATATTTAGCCTTTATTTAGCCTTACTTGATCATTATTGTCAAAAGTTTGCTACTATTCATATGCAGAAAGGTCTATCTGTGTACTAGGGAATACCTGAAAGAAATATGTTATTATTAATACACTCAGAGATCTCTTTGTATATTGGAGCTTATCATTCAATGCAAATTCTGCTTCAAGTAGTTTTCAAAGAATAACGGAAATGTAACTCGAAGATCTGAATGGATGGTACAGTGTATGCGTTAATAATTTAAGCAAATGATGAAGATGAAGATGATGATGATGATGATGATGATGATGATGACAATGTGATGGGGAATATTTTTTGTGGGGGCAATTTGGTATAAAGTTGATATAGAGTTGGAGGATGATGAAGATAATGTGCCCAAGGACTGCTTTCTGCATCTGAAGTCAATCTAGAAGGAATCCATCTACACTTTCAGTAAAACGTATTATTGACGATGGTTATTAATATCCATAGTTATTTATCTGTACATTTGTTAACTAATAAGCCTACGGGCATACATACAAACGTGTTTTAGGGGAAGATCCAGGAACTCAAGAGTATGGTAAAATGACTTGTTCAGAATCATACAATACAAAATGGGAGACTAGACAAAACAAACACAGGCCTACATACCAAATCTTGGTAGCATGTCATAGCCTTAACCATCCGTTCTATGCAACCACATAATGATTGATGTTGTTACTGAAAAATTATGTTGTTTGCTACTAGAGCAGTAGAGATTTATTTAATTTCATTTTATCCATTTATTTGTTGACTGTGTATGTGACCTGTTCCTTCTCCTTCTTGGACCATTTCAACCATGACACAGGTTACAGGAACAAGGATAAATACAATATATAGATAAGATATATGTGGATTACTCGGTGGAGCCAATAGCAATGATAACAGTATTAAATAATGCAAAATAATTTCCTGCTGCTGAATTTATCACTAGGTTTACTTCTCTAACCTTCACTTGTTTAAAGCTGTAGTGATAACAGTACTGCAGATGCTGTTTAATGCTTTTATAATATTTATGTCCTACATATTCAGTTTGAAGTGATAAAAACAATAATAGAAACTATTTACTGCCATATGAATGGTATCCACATTCTGAGTTGTAGGACCTCTTACTGTTATTTTGACAGTTGACCATATTTGCTTTGCTTTTTTTTTTCTTCATATTTACTTTGCTTTGAATTCTAACATTCTACATTACATTATTCAACAGAAGATCCACCACTGTGTCAGTCCATTCACTTTAAAATTCAGTATTTACTAAATGTACTGTTATATAACTTATACACACATCATTTATAGAACTTGTAGCGAAAAAAGTAAACAGGCATAGAAACTATAACAAAAAAGGTTCATGCAAGTTGCACCATATTATAGAATACAAAAAAGGTGCTGTTAAAGCAGTAGACGTTAATGATGTGGGCTATAATCATGAAGTGTCAATTCATAATGAGGCATGTGGCAACACAAACGACTGAAAAATCAGTCACCTGTACTTCTGTCATGGACACTCAAACACTGACAATGGACATTTAGTGCTGATGGACCCTCTCTAACCTCATGATGCTTCTTCGCATACTTTAAATGAGATAACTTTTGTTTGTGAGAATGCTATCCGAGTTGCTGCTTTATTCTGTAGACAGGCTTTGGCTTCACAAAGATAGCAAAAATGTTTGTGATACAAAACATCCTTTTTGCAAAAACAGATATTAGCTAGAAAGGAATGCATGTCTATTTCACTGCTAGTCATAAAGCATTACTTATTTGGTGACAAAACCATCACTGTAGCCATGATTAAGATGAATCTGGCACCATCCAAATCTGCAACCTGTGCAGAGCATACACTGGAATTTAGCATTGAGATGACATGATGCAATGGCGAATGACAATGATGATAATTATTCAAAAAGCTTGGTGCCACTAGCCTTAACAGAGAGTCTGTAATTCTTTACTGGTCCCATCCATCCTCTGATCTCAGATTTTCAAGGTTCACACTTATTTTTTGCATAGCCATACATTCCCCCTTATAAAGGTTAAAGATAGAGTAAGGAGATCTCAGATCCATGCAGGAGTGTTTTCCATACCTGCAGTCTTTCCAAGTACAATGTACAATGTGCAGAGACAGCAGGTAATGTGCATATTCTTCCATACATACCCTACTCTCTATATTTATGCATTAACATGCCCTCTATGAACATTCATCAGTGTACCCTGTTGTTGGCTGCCTGAGGTGGGATCTCAGGTCATTATTAGCAGAGTACCACACTACATAAATGCCCCAGTCCTCACTATGGGTAAGGAAAGTTGAGAATCATATCTTAATCTTTCTGCACATTCCTGATTAGTCATCATTCACCTTAGACATTAATCATCCCAAGTCACTGACACATCATCTGGGAGTTCCTTCTGCAGTCACATCACTGGGCAAGTCCTGCTAATATATGTTATGAGACTTGGACCTGATCTGGAGATATTTGTTCCGTGAGCACAGATTCCTAGAAGGAAAGTAGGGTTTGAAGATGTTTTGTGGTGATTGCCAGGTATTGGATTTGTGTATTATTTTGTGAGACCTAAGCAGTTGGGAGTAGGTAAGGTAATTAGGTAGTCTGAGCCAGTGTAGGTGCTTCAGTACTAGGCAATGGTGTAAACAGTTTAGTAAGTTAGATGCAACCATAGCTATTTTACTGTAGATAAACCTCTAGTTTATTTTTTTAAGGTGGAGTGAAAGTTACTCAGGATGGGTGCTGCAAAAAGAAGTGAAGTTAGAAGATAAGATGTTGCTAAAGAATTCCTAGAGTAGTTAGTGTGAAAGAGTTTGTTTCTGTAGAGGAAGCCCAACTTTTGGTGAGTTTTCTTGATGGCTTGAGTGATGAATTGATCACATTTTAAGTTATTGTCAATTAAAATACCCAGAAGTTAAAATCCTTTGTGTAGGACATTGTTTTAATTTAGTTACTATTTGCTGATGTGATGTTGAATGATTATTTCTGTGTTCACAGAGATGAGGGCAAAAACAAAATTATTTTTTTAGCATTTAAAAGTAGTTTGTAGTCATCTAGCCAAGTATCAACCAAGGAAAAGGAGTCCTGGGTCATTTTGTGGAGTAAACTTGGTGCAGGGCATATGAGCATGGCATTGTCTGCATATTGTACAATGGAGGCTTCTTTGGTAGCTTTGTGAAGATTATTGGTGCTGCGGTAGCGTTGTCGCCTCACAGTTAGATGTCCGTTCAATTCTCAGTTAGAGCGTCTTCTGTGTGGCGACATGCGTGAATGGGCGTTCCTTCATTGAAGGTTGTGCGTTAGGCCCGGCAAGCCAGCATGTAAAAATCTACTGCCAACCATTAGCGGACCGGAGTTCCGCTGTGGCGACCCCTAACCCGGAAAAGCCGAAAGACACAAACAAACAAACAAAATTAGTGAAACAAAACTCAGAAGGTAAATGTTCATTCTTATCCATATATGCTGCAGTCCTGCATGATTAAATATTACTTGTAAATAAATATTATTAATCTACAGTTTATGCAAAGAAGGAGAGTTACAACCAAAACATGTTTCTCAATGACCTCAAACCATCATGGTAGCAGTATGGAAATTAAAAAAAATGTATAACTTGACACTATAAGCACCAGTAAATTAAAACAACAAAACTAAATGCGGTACATAATAACAAAGTAACACACAGATATATGTTTACAAACCTATGTACATGTGGATATATTTACATGCATTTATATAAGTATATATAAACACACACACACATGCACACATGCACACACACACACACACACACACACACACACACACACACACACACACACACACACACGTCCTATCTCTAAGGAAATCTCCTCTGCAGCTAAATGACTGTCATGGAAGATAAACTTTTATTTATTTGTTTATTTATTGAATTTGTTAACCAGTGTAGAGCACTTGTCATTTCTGACCAATTCCAGTTTCACCCTGCTATCAATAATATGACTACTATTACAGAGTACTTAAGATAACAAAAACATGAAGTGACAGTGAATAAAACACAAAAGATGTACAATGCTGAGATTGCAAAAGTATATAAAGCAGTAAAGGGGGGAGGGGCGATAAAATTACACTGGTATCAATATATATTTATAGTAGATAAAACCAGTAAAGGGAAAGGATAAAATGACACTAATATCAATAAACATTTAAGTACATAAAACAATTTTAATAAAAAATTCAAACTTCATATAACATCAGGTGGCATTTAGACAAACACATTCTTTACCAGGCATATTAATCTGTTTCTTACACAAATCTTAAAAATGTTTGACGAATAACATTTCTAAACTGATATTTAAATCATAAAGCAACATCAGTTATTCAATCAACCAACCTATAGTTAGAATGCGTACATCTTCTAAAATACATTAAAATCTTCTTCTTCTTCTTTTTCTTGCGGCTGTTCCCGTTAGTGGTCTCCACAGTGGATCATCTGATTCCATTTCTTTCTGCCCTCAGCATCTTGCTCTGTCACACCATCCACCTGCATGTCCTCTCTCATTATATCTATAAACCTTATCTTAGGCCTTCCTCTTTTCCTGTTACCTGGCAGCTTCATCCTTAGCATCCTTTTCCCAATATACTGAGCATCCCTCCTCAGCACATGTCCAAACAACGTAATCTCGTTTCTCTGGCTTTGTCTCCAAACCGTCCAACCTGGGGTGACCCTCTAATATACAAAATACATTAAAATTCTAAGTATAAATAAATTAATAAATATACATAAAACAACATTATTGAAAATTTGCAACACTTCTACTTTCTAAACATGGCTTTACAGAAAACATTTCATTAGACAGCACACTATGGTGCAGATTCAGTAGAGCTTATAATGTCTGCTAAGACTGTATGCATGTTGTGGTGAAATGTGCACATGGTAGCTCACCATTTTGCATTCAGATGTGTAGAGCTGTGCAAACATGGTAAACATCATGGCAAGCTAATTACCACATAAACAGGTGAACTGTATGCTAATCACCTAATTCAAGACAGAGGAGCTATTCAACAAGCTATAAAGTAATCATGTAGGCTCAGTGAAGGTTTTCCCTGTGAATTCCAAAATCTATTGGAATACAACCATGGAAGACACTCTACACGGAAACACTGTTAGGGGCTGCAGTTGCTGTTATGCATATCTGTCTGCAACAGGCACAGGTCTACAGTCAAGATGGAGAATAGTATTTAGACCCCTGTTAACTTACCACAGTATGCATCATGTCAAAATTGTAGAGTGTTACCGAGTAGATAGAGACACACTACAGGACCTCTGCAACTTCTGTTGTCCACAACCCACAGCAAGGGGAAACCGAGGGGAACCAATACCTGTGAAGACTAAGGTATGTGTAGCAGGTATAGTTTTAGCTACAGGAGCCTTTCAGAGGCCAACAGAGCATATGCTGGGTATATCATTGGCATTAGCGTCCAGGATCCTACATCAATTTCTGAATGCTAAGCTACAACATGCCACTGATTGCATATAATTTTCCCAATACACTTATGTAGATACCAGGATGACGACACAATTGCAAGAGCAAAACTCTTAAACCCAACTTGTAATGTGGAAACACACAAATAGTACTCCTCCACTCCCAAAACAACAGGAAAATGACAGTTTGTACAATCCAAGGAATAACATATAATTCACCTGTTGGGAATTATTTCCACACAATATTCACAAAATGTGCGCACATGTACAACACAAAAGTAAATTGTATATGATTGCTAGGCACCTCTCACTGTGCCCAGCACTCCCCTGGTGGTGTCTATGAGACATCTTAGAAGCATTACACCCCTGTGTCATTGACAATATAGTACTTTACATTGCCATGCAATAAGGTAGAAAAGTCTGTAATGTAACCAGTTTTAACAATAATAATTATAATAATAGCTAATAAAACAGTCTGTCTGTGAAAGTCAATACATGGCAAAAATGCCTATGCCAAGAGTGAAGTTTAAGGAGTGCATACAGATCATCATCAGCCTCATCTTTCAGCTGTTCCCATTAGGGGTCGCCACAGCAGATCATCTGTTTCCATTTCTTCCTGTCCTCTGCATCTTGCTCTGTCACAACAACCACCTGCATGTCCTCTCTCACCACATCCATAAACCTTATCTTAGGCCTTCCTCTTTTCCTGTTACCTGGTAGCTTCATCCTTAGCATCCTTTTCCCAATATACTCTGCATCCCTCCTCAGCACATGTCCAAAGCAATGTAATCTTGCCTCTCTGGCTTTGTCTACAAATCTTCCAACCTGGGCTGACCCTCTAATATATTTATTCCTAATCCTGTCAACCCTCGTCACACCCAGTGCAAATCTTAACATCTTTAACTGCCACATCCAGCTCTGACTCCTGCCTTTTTGTCAATGCCACTGTCTCCAACCCATATAACATAGCTGGTCTCACTACCCTCTTGTAGACCTTCCCTTTCACTCTTACTGGTACTGGTCTGTCACAAATCACTCCTGACACTCTTCTGCACCCACTCCATCCTGCCTGTACTCTCATCTTCACCTCTCTTCCACACTCACCATTACTCTGAACTATTGATCCCAAGTATTTAAACTCATCCACCTTCACCACTTCTACTCCTTGCATCCTCACCATTCCTCTATCCTCCCTCTCATTCACACACATATATTCTGTCTTAGTCCTGCTGACCTTCATTCCTCTTCTCTCTAGAGCATATCTCCATCTCTCCAGGGTCTCCTCCACCCATTCCCTACTCTCACTACAGATCACAATGTCATCTGCAAATATCATAGTCCACGGGGACTCCTGTCTGATCTCGTCTGTCAACCTGTCCATCACCATTGCAAATAAGAAAGGGCTCAGAGCTGATCCTTGATGTAATCCCACCTCCACCTTAAATGCATATGTCACTCCCACAGCAGACCTCACTGCTGTCACACTACCCTCGTACATATCCTGTACCACTCTTACATACTTCTCTGACACTCTCGACTTCCTCATACAATGCCACAACTCCTCTCTAGACACCCTGCCATATGCTTTCTCTAAGTCTACAAAAACACAATGCAACTCCTTCTGACCTTCTCTGTACTTCTCCATCAACACTCTCAGAGCAAACTCTTTCCTGGCATGAAACCATACTGCTGATCACTAATCATCATGTCCCTTCTTAACCTAGCTTCCACTACTCTTTCCCATAACTTCATGCTGTGACTGATCAATTTAATCCTTCTGTAGTTACTACAGCTCTGCACATCACCCTTATTCTTAAAAATAGGTACCAAAACACTATTTCTCCATTCCTCAGGCATCCTCTCACTTTCCAAAATTTCTTTAAACAATCTGGTTAAAAACTCCACTGCCGTTTCACCTAAACACCTCCATGCTTCCACAGGTATGTCATCTGGACCAATAGCCTTTCCATTCTTCATCCTCTTCATAGCTATCCTTACTTCCTCCTTGCTAATCCATTGCACTTCATGATTCACTATCCCCACATCATCCAACCTTCTCTCCCTCATTCTCTTCATTCGTCAACCCCTCAAAGTACTCTTTCCATCTGCTCAACAGACTCTCCTCACTTGTAAGTATGTTTCCCTCATTATCCTTTATCACCTTTACCTGCTGCACATCTTTCCTAGCTGGAGGAAAGCTGAAGGAGTGCATACAGATAACAGTTTAATTCCCTAATTCAGAAATATAACAATAATTCTAGCATGTACCTGAAAAATATAGGCATACCTTAGCAAAATCAGAAGCCTTCTGTGCAGATAAATCTAAAGGAAGCCAATCCACTGTGTTCTACAAATATACAAGTCCTCTCACCTTCAAATTCCCTAGTTACATGGTGTAGACTCATGCCTCTAAATACAGTGAAAATGCAATTGAAGTGTGAACTCATTAGAATTCTTGAATCCCAAACTTTTGGGTCTGTGTAGCAGATGTAAACATAGTGTAGGCACTACCTCAGCATTTGCTGATAATGGATTGTAACTGTGAATGGGTAGTTGGAGGGAGAAGGAATGCACAACAGTTTAGAATCCCTTACCTGCAGTGGGTGTGTCACCCAGGTTACACTTACAAAGTATAGAAGTAATTGTATCAAGGTTTTAAATGTAAGTAAGCAGCGCACATTTCTCAGTTTCTTTTCAGTAATATCCAAACTCTCCTGCCTTTGTTTAAAACTGTATATTATTTCCATTTACTATTCTCATACTTTTTAAGGACAATGATACATAATGTCTAACAGACTGCATGTCTCAAATTACTGCTCTGATAAGAGAAGAATGAACACCATACAAAGAGAAGACAGAGCTGCATTGCTGCAAACAATAGTCACAAAATATGTGATCACTCATTGCACTACATCTGAAATTAACACATGCACAAACAACTGAGAGTGTACAAGTGCCATATATCTTCTTAATTGTGTGGTTTATTTGAGACTTGCTTATATGTACAATGATTTTCATTCCTGCTGCAAAGCTGTGTCTGTGGCAAAGTGGGATAAGATGGCCTTACTGGGTTTTGTAGGTTCATTGCTGTGGCAGTTCATATCTAGACTTGTGTAAAAATCTTTAGTGTATGCTAATATTTATTTTGTAATGTTATTTATTTTATTTATTCTTTTTTTTAATACCACTATTTGCATGGCTTACCACAAACACAGGTTATGGAAAGATACTGTAAATGTTATGTAATGTACTTCTATGATAAACCCTCCTTAAACTACATCAGTGAATCGTGTGTGTGTGTGTGTGTGTGTGTGTGTGTGTGTGTGTGTGTGTGTGTGTGTGTGTGTGTGTGTGTGTGTGTGTGTGTGTGTGTGTGTGTGTGTGTGTGTGTGTGTGTGTGTGTGTGTGTGTGTGTGTGTGGCACATCTATTAAACATGATGATCCACACAGTGTATATTATCTGTGGATCATGGTTCAAGTCCCACATTTGTCTTTTAAGGATGAAACCTAATAAAAACTACTCACAAGAATAAAACAAGGTTGAGCTTTACTTGTCACATCTGTGTGTCATTTAACTTCAGGCAAACCTGGCCTAATGGCCCACACATGAATCAGACAAAACACCTTGCAGAAAGGATGCAGACATTCCTGAGTTCAAAAAGGATACATTGATGCATCTTTTGCTTTCCATCTCACAAACCCACTAAGCGGTGTTGTGTAGCAGTTAACAACCTAGCCCAACACCTACAGGTCTAGAACACCTGCATTCAGGAAGCAGACACTAGATGGTTTAAACTGGATACATTGTATCCTCTATGTTTTGCTGCTGTGAAAATATGTTAAGTGGAGTTGCACTGTAGTTAACACACATACTTAATGAATATGAAAATATACAGATGTTTCTTAACTGTTCCTGTGGCGGCAGCTTTAAGTGTAGAGCTGCAATACTGGTGAGCCTGAGTTCTAATCCAGTAAGTCCAAAGTTTTATTCCTGTTGCTCCAGTTTACTTTATATTAAAATTAACATTAAAACAATAATCAAACATAGAAATAACTGTCTACAGCAGATGCATTGAGCATACACAACATATATATATATATATATATATATATATATATATATATATATCTGTATATATATATATATATATATATATATATATATATATATATATATATATATATATATATATATATATATATCTATACACACAGCATATATGGATGGTCCAGTTGTGCAGCGGTAGCATTGTCACCTGACAGTAAGAGGTCCTCTGGTTTGATTCTCAGCTGGGGTACCTTCTGTGTGGAGTCTGCATGTCCTCCCTGCATTCGTGTGGGTTTCCTCCGGGTGCTCTGGTTTCCTCCCATGTTACAAAGACATGCATCTTGAGTATTTCTCCCTAGGCCTCTTCTGAAAATTGGCTTCATTCTAAGTCAGACTTTCCCAGTAAACAAATGTTAAATAAATATATAGATAGATATATTAAAGGTGTAACTGTGGATATCAGTAGAATTACACATTTCATTTCTGAAGTATCATGGGGCAGCCACGGTGGTGCAGTGGTTAGTGTTTTCACCTCACAGCAAGAGGTTCGCCGGTTCAATCCTCGGCTGGAGTGCCTTCTGTGCAGAGTCTGCATGTCCTCCCTGTGGTCGCGTGGGTTTCCTCCAGCTGCTCCAGTTTCCTCCCACATCCCAAAGACATGCTGTAGGTTGATTGGACACTCTAAATTGGCCTTAAGCGTGAGTGCGTGTGTGTGTGTGCCTGTTGTGGAAGGTTGGCTGGCAACTCGACACTGTAAAAACTCTACTGCCAATCATGAGTGAACAGGTGATTCGCTGTGGTGACCCCTAACTGGGAAAAGCTGAATGAAGAAGAAGATTTTCTTAAGTATCATGTCACACATTTTGAAATACTCATCTCTTTAATGTATATGTATAAGTTGTAACCAAACACTGCCTCACAAACCACAAAGGAGAATGCGGTCCCAGTCACAATAAAGGACGTCTTCAGAAATTCAGTCAAATGCAGCCAAGAATAAACCAAAAAAACAGTTTATTATATAAAACGATCCACCAAATAGTAAAAGCAATACTCATATATACAACTGGAACCATAGATTAAGCGCTTTCGTCTCCATTCATGTATAAGTAATAAACAGCTCTGACAAACAAGGTATTAGTTGTAATGGGCATTGTGCACAGTAATGGCTGTAAAAAATACACTTGTAGTCCAACCTCCACTGTGGCAACTGGTATAAGTTAATGCTCACAATACATGTGAGCTAGGGTTTTAATGTAGCACAATCACAATTTTATTAATGCTTGTCCACTCACTTTTAAAAATGAAATAAAAGGTAAACATAATTATAAATTACAGTATCTATGTATAGCAGTGGAGCTCATAAGAATTATATGTGTGACAGGCGATATAGTGAATATTCTGATTCTATATTTATAATTGTCTTCTCTGGCCTTGGATGGCCTTCAGATGTGAATGATAGTCAAACACATATGAATGTATAAACCAGGACCTTGTCAGGTCACACACATACATGGTTAACCCCTCTCTCTGTCATAGGTTCATAGGTTCATAGGTAGGTACTAGGCTATCTGCCCGAAGGAATTTACAAGCCTAGCCTAGCTTTCGCTGCCCCCTTAGATTAGTTCCCTGTGCCTCTGTCCAGCAGAGCCATTGAAGTGATCCCGGGGTAAACTTTTTGTTTCCCATCCACTCATAATTCATGAGCATGTCCAACAAGCACTTCTTCTGTGGCAAGAATGAAAAATCACCCATGTTAAAGAACATGTTTTGTCTCTAATGCATAGATTTGAATCCCACATTGTACAAATTTATTTTATCAGTGTGTAAAGCCACACACGAAAATGTGTGAGGTCATAAAATGTATGTCCCCAATACATATCTGCAAGGTTGAATCAAATAAACAGTTATAGCAGCAACCACCCTATAAACTAATACTAACTGTCAGAATAACCTTCCCATTTCAAAAATTGCTTTCCTCTCTGGCACTGTTGCTCTCTTCTTAATGTCATGTAAACACAGTTGGCATTGTTGATCGGGTTTGCTCACTAGCAATAAATAGTTAGGAACCTGGGTGGGAATTCCCAGATATGCTCAGAATTAGTCCAAAATGACAAAAAATACACCGAGCCCACAGACATTGCCAACATCCTAGCTGACAGGTTCAGTGCAAACTTCTCCCCCCTCTCCCCACCAAAAGGGCAAATATCTATCCCAACAGAGTGCTGCCCCCCTGACATCTCAGATGCTCAGGTAAGAGCCGCCCTCTCCAAAGCAAAAAACACAGCATCAATGGGACCAGATGGTGTCCCGGGCTGCATCCTACATGAACTCCAAGAAGAGCTAAACCCAAACATAAAACTACTGTTCAATCTTAGCCTTACCACAAGATATGTACCCAAAGAGTGGCGTACAGCAACAGTGGTCCCTCTCCACAAAGGTGGTGCCTCAACGGATCCTGGAAACTATCGCCCCATAAGCCTGACTAGCTTGGTCTGCAAAGCTATGGAAAGGATCATGATGGACCTCATAAATAAAGATATTGGGGACCTACAGACACTGGATCCTACCCAGTTTGGCTTTGTTAAGGGCAGATCCTGCTTCTTAAACCTGGTCGATTTCTTTGAAACAGTCACCAAGGCTATTGACAAGGGGAAGGTGGTACACAGCCTACCTGGACCTCGCAAAAGCCTTCGATACAATACCCACTCAGGCATTATAGATAAGCTCACCAGCTTAAATATAAACCCCTATGTCACTAGATGGGTTGAAAACTGGCTCAAGGACAGAACCCACATGGTTAGAATTGCTGGAGCCATGTCAGACTCCAAACCAGTTACACGTGGTGTCCCACAAGGCTCAGTCCTGGGACCTCTCTTGTTCGGTATATATTTCTCGGTACAGGCCAACACGGAAGGACTGTGGCTGACCAAGTTCGCAGATGACTGCAAACTGGGCACCATAATCAACTCTCCAGCCGACACAAGCATCCTCCAAAAGGGCCTCATAGAAACAGACAACTGGTGCCAGAGCCATGGCCTCAAGCTAAATGTCAAAAAGTGTATAGTCATCCCCTTTGGCAAAACAAAGTGCCCACAAATTACCACATAGGTGGTAATCCATTAAGTACAGAAGAAGTAATTAGGGACCTGGGGACCCAAGTTGATAGCAATCTCTCATTTGACAACCACGTGGCCAAAGTGGTTAGAAAAACATTTTATATAGCCCACCTAATCATGAAGGGATTCACATCTAGATCAGGGGAGGTCATCGTACCTCTTTACTCATCCCTCATCAGGCCCATAATTGAGTACAATGCCCCTTTTGGGATGTACCTTACCAGACACCTGCAGCAACTGGAAAGACCCCAAAAGTACCTCACCAAGAGGATCAAAGTGCTCAAACAGATGCCATATGCTGCCCGGTTAAAGAAACTCTAGCTCTACTCAGTGGCATACCACCTGCTCAGAGGCGATCTGTGCCTGACGTATAAAGCCATGTCCAATCCAGAATTAATGGACATGCTGCACCTCAGAAAATCCAAATCCCATCGAGCTACACGCTCGAGAGACTTGAACCTCAGCACTGAAATAAATAGGACATGCTGGAGGGACAGATTCATAACCCAGAGGCTCTCTTCACTCTGGAATAAAATCCCAGTCCAGGTTAGGCAGAGTCCCACATTGACTCTCTTCAAGAGGAATCTTGATGAGTGGATGGGAGATCATAGGTTTACCCCGGCTATCACTTCTGTGTCACTGTTAGACAGAGGCACAGTATACTAACCTCAAAAAAAGCATAGCAAAATTAATTTAAAATGGGTGGCGAAAGCCAAACACACTCTGGCTAGGCTTATAAATGCCCTAGGGCAGATAGCCTAGTATGAACCTATGAACCTATGAACAAACTGGCAGGAAAGCAGCATTTTGTGATGCTGTTTGGCCTGACTGGATATGTCCGGAGGTAGAAGGGAAGGTGCTCAAATATTTAGGGCTCGAAGGTGGGGTGACAAGGAGTCCACAATCTTTATTTGGCTCCTTATGAAGTGCCACAGCCAAAGGCTCTTGCATGGGGACTATACCAGCTCCTAGTACAATTCCAAGGCATGGAATATTCTGGCCACGGCTGTCTCCAGTGATCTAGTATTCCACACAAGGCACCATTCTAATGACCTCAAAAGGCACAACAGGATACACTCAACCAGTGGTTGGCTGAGTTTGAGACTTCTGACAGCCTGCATTTGTTAAAGTATACAGATAAAGGGAATTTCAACCAGATAGACAGATGCATATAGGCAAGACCAGCATGCATAATGCTCTTCTCTTGTTCTCATCTTTTTATTCCACAGCCAACCAGGATATAATGGCTAATAGGGCAGTCCATTCTTATGATTTGAAAAGATTGAGGGAGGAAGGAGTATGTATGCAGCACAATATAACTATTATGTTATCTAAAGTATTACTGTTCTATACAGTAGTAGTAAATTAAGCATGTGTATCCTAACTGTAAAATCAAGCACTTCATTATGTAGCACAAGACAACTGTATGAGTCAAATCTAATACGTTAGTCAAAAGATGTGCGTTCAAATACCACAACTAACAAATCTTTTAAAAATATTATATAATAATCTCAACAGAAATGGCATAAATGCCCTGTTGTTAGCTTTATCTGTATAATCTGACCAAGCATATGTGCAATATATGCACATTGTATGGATTATTTTGAGCAATCATCAGTTATACTTTGTAGATGTTAACAAGTATACTTAAATTTAAAAGTGAAAATAAATTCTTGATGTTGTAATAATGCATTGTATGTAAAATATAATGGTACTAATTATCTCTCTTTTTTCCTCTTACCCCAGCTCTTATCTCTTTCTTTTACTTTTATATGTGTGGTCACAACATTTTCACATCATCCATTTGTGACAACTGACACAATGTTTAACAGCACAGGGATGTAGGCCAACCACTGTGGCTTAGCCTGCCCCCACTCCACTGGCTCCTACACTGATGCCCAGCACATCTGAGACCTGGCAGTACTGTCTCTGCTGCCTCTGTATTACATGGCCCCTCCGCATCACGTAATATTACCCCAGAAGCTGGTACTGTGGTACAATCTGGGAGTAGTGGTGAAGATGGGGATTTTGTCACCCACCAGGAGTTGCCAGGTTTGGTGCACAGGGTCAAGTACAGCACCATTGGTGCACGCCTACACCAGATGGAGAAGATGCTCTATTATAGCCCATAGAAAAAGATGTCAAGCACTCCAACAGCCAGGTGAGTAAGGGGACAGTTATGACAACTCTGTGTGTGAGGACTAGATTCTCGCTATCCCCATGTTTGATGAGAATAGGCATCTGATGTCCCCTCCTTATCCTCAATCATTGTGTCCCCAACCTGTTCTGTCCATCACCATCCTTGTGCCTTGTCTTGTTTTTCTTTTGTGTCTGCATCTGGTTCCTCACCTACCCTACTTACCTGTCCTGGAAATACCTATGTCTCTCACCCAACATTCCTCTCATACTGAAGAAAGAAATAAAAAACATGGTTCCACTTTATAATATCGAAATACTGAAATCTCGAATTTCATTATTTCGATACCATAAACTGTGCAGGTACACCGGGTACTATCCACCCTACAAAAGGCTACCAGAATCCTGGCTGTGGCATAACTTGTTCTTTCTGTATGCCCATTCACTGTTTTTAGCTTTCTCTATGCATTTCCAGCCTATACTGTTGTTTGTCTTTTCGGCTTTTCCCAGTTAGGGGTCACCACAGTGGAACTCCAGTCCGCTAATGATTGGCAGTAGATTTTTTTATGGTGCCGAGTTGCCAGCCCGATGCCCAACCTTCAGCGAAGGCACGCCCATTCATACATAGAAAAATACCCCATAAAAGTGAATTTACTGCACGAGGGGTACAGCCAGGAGGTTGAAACTGAGCAGGTGCACCAGGTACTATCCACCCTACAAAAGCTATGAAAATCCTGGCTGTGGCATAACTTCTTTCTGTATGACCATTCACTGTTTTTAGCTTTCTTTATGCATTTCCAGCCTATTCTGTAAGCTTAGAAAAATACCCCATAACATTGAATTTACTCCAAAAGGAGTATAGCTAGATGGCTGAAACTGTGCAGGTGCACTGATTACTACCCAATAGTATGAAGAGTGATTGGTGTAGGTATGGGGTACAGAGATTGGACATTGTGTGGTGGAGAAGGGACCAATAGACAGTGTGTATCAAGTATCAATATGATAGGTTGTGGGCAGTAGTAGTCAAAAGGGGACAGGCCAAAGGCAGTCAGAATGGGATTGGAAAGTTGTTAGAATAAGCACTGAAAACCTTGTTTCCAACATCCTATCTTTGTGAATCAGGGTTTTCTGCAATGACAACAACCAAAACGAAATTAGAGTAGATAGGACATAAGGAACACACTTTAGCTGTCATTGTCTTCCATCACCCATCATTGTCTCCCATCTCGTTGCAGGGAAACAAGCTCGGGGCTCCCACTGATTCTGCGTTATGGTGAGTTTTATTTATTATGCACTTTATTATGCTTTATTTTTATGTGTGTGCGATGGCCAGTCTGTGGAACACTGACTTACGTGAAACCAGTCCTTGCTGCAAAAAAGTTTGCAGACCGCTGTAGTAAGTCACCCAGTCAGACAGCAAATCAAAATAAGTAAATGCAGCTATAGTCAAGAGAAAGGTAACAAAAGACAGATGGAACAGGACAAAGAAGGTGTAATAAAACAGATGCAAAACTAAAAAATCTTAAATCCATTGGTAAACAAACACAAGAATCACCTCAATGACAGACCTGCTGTATAGTGTATTTATATATTATTGCACAAGGAATTAGTGGTAAAAAGAAAACCTTTGGAATAATTTGCACATATGTGAAAATGAAGATACAATAAAGTGATTATTCCATGGTAGACAACATGACAGAGTTTCTGTTACACTGAAGTGTGTCTCAGCTTTTAAATTTGATAATTCCACTGTGGAACACTTGATTTTACCTCATAGGTTTACCTTGTCCATTATAAATGTTTTGAATTTCTGGTAAATCACTGAGAATTGCAGTCAGTCAATAATGCCTGACAGAGTTTTACGGTTGTTATTGTTCAGAAAAAGGCATGCTGATGCAAAATCTGTTATTAAATGAATTAGAGACCTGTTTAAAACCATCCCTGATCACTTTTTTGGTCCTCCTATTTGTTTTTTTTTTTTGGATTTGTTCAGAATTGTTAATCAAAGAAGTTGAGAGGTATGGTGCTGTTTATTCAACAGTTTTATGTGTTTTTGCCAACTTTCAAAGCTGGTGAAACATTTCAGAGGTTCACAGGCAAGTACTAGGTTAGCTACCTTTGTGGGCCATTTTAAGCTTAGCCAATTTCCCTTTCAAAGACGAGAATCAAACTCTGTACCTTGTGTCTATCAGGTAAACACTTTAACTATTATACCAGACCCAAACACCCCTTATATTACACAGTAAAATAGCAATGGCTCTTTGTTGTGACAGTTTGTAAACAAAAACATTTATACTACAGCACACTACAAATGTGATCTGTTCTGACAAAGATTGCGTTAAACTTTTGAATGCTACCTTATGCTTGACCTCTTCCAACACAGCTAAATTAAACAACCCTAATCAGTGCACATCTCAAGCAGAATACAAAACCTCACACCAGAGATATAAATTCATGTTCCAGTAATGATAGTGCAGGGAAATCAGTGGACAATTCTGCACCAAGCAATCACCCTTGCTAACAAGATTGGAAAGGGTCCCATTTGTCAGAGTTGATGATAGCTGACCCAGATGACGAATTCAAAACTTCCAGGAGATGTTCCCAAGAGAGACCAAGTTTGGGAATCCTGGTGAATGACATGTTTCCTTAATCTGCAAGCAGTCAGAACTGCCCTTTCAGTTTCAACATACAGATCCTCATGATACTGGAAAGGAAATGGAATGTGGGTACTTAATGTACCACTCCAAGTCTGGAAGCATAGCTCTAGTGCACGCCCATCTCCTCCAAAATGTTAGTACACAACATTCCCTACAAGAATGGAAAAAGGAAAGGGGATACTGGACATCATAAGTTAAAAAATAGGTAAGGTTAGCCTGAGAAATGCATATGCTAAAACAGTCCAAACACCTGTGGCATTTTCAGACCTCACAAATCAAACTGTAAACTTGTCCAGGTTTAGGGATGGCAAATGAATGTATGTAAAAACAGCAGAGTCTGAGCTAATTTATTTATTTATTTATTCCACATTTGCTTACCAGGAAAATCTGACTGGACACAGGTCCCTTTTCAGCACAGGCCTGCGGAGAAAAGCTCCTAATACAACATATGACTTACTTATTCTACAGTTTTGTTTACATAAGATGATGTGTTTAAATAAGACAATTTGAGATACAAAGAAACAGTGTACAGCACTTGTGGAAGTCTAACAGTATAAACGCTAGCAATGTTTCTTGTAGTATTGAATTCTGGAATTATTGAAGTTTCTAAATGTTATACATTATGAGTTAATATATATTCAGTCTACTATGCAAATTCCCAGGATCTCAGGGAATGCATGTGTTGCAAGTTCTAGTTAGTGGTGGGTGACAGGTAATGAAGTAGAGGTGAGAAGGAAAAGAAAAGGGGGGAGGGGTAGTGGGGAAAGAAAAGTACTAAGTAGAGGGATGTGATTGAGAGTTGAAGGTAGCAGAGGGTCAGTCTGGTTTTCACAAATTGCAGTGGCAGGATGCATACTGTGGTATTAAGGCTAAGGATGAAGGGTGATATGAGATAGGAGCGTGGTATATAAGGTAACTGGGATACAGGCGGGAAGAGATACATTGGTAGGGTTAGCAAAGTGCTTGAAGAGGGGGAGGTGGTAATAGAGCTAATGAAATCTAAGAGTTTAATTAGTGTTGTCACACCTACAGAGCCATGATTGCTGTAGGTGAGACTTTAAGGGGTTTTTGAAGGGGGCAATGTTATAGATAAGATGTTGAAGGGAATGGTGTTCCAGTGTGCAACGGTGTTACTATAGAAGGATACACCTGCAGAATTATTGGCTTTGGTCACCTCCAATAGTAGTTTTTCATTGGATCTTAGAACTCTGGCTTTGGTGATTGGGTGTACTACATTTTGTAGAGAAGGGTCTTTCTTAGAACTCTGGCTTTGGTGATTGGGTGTACTACATTTTGTAGAGAAGGGTCTTTCTTAGAACTCTGGCTTTGGTGATTGGGTGCACTACATTTTGTAGAGAAGGGTCTTTCTTAGAACTCTGGCTTTGGTGATTGGGTGCACTACATTTTGTAGAGAAGGGTCTTTCTTAGAACTCTGGCTTTGGTGATTGGGTGCACTACATTTTGTAGAGAAGGGTCTTTCTTAGAACTCTGGCTTTGGTGATTGGGTGCACTACATTTTGTAGAGAAGGGTCTTTCTTAGAACTCTAGTTTTGGTGATTGGGTGTACTACATTTTGTAGAGAAGGGTCTTTCTTAGAACTCTGGCTTTGGTGATTGGGTGTACTACATTTTGTAGAGAAGGGTCTTTCTTAGAACTCTGGCTTTGGTGATTGGGTGCACTACATTTTGTAGAGAAGGGTCTTTCTTAGAACTCTGGCTTTGGTGATTGGGTGTACTACATTTTGTAGAGAAGGGTCTTTCTTAGAACTCTGGTTTTGGTGATTGGGTGTACTACATTTTGTAGAGAAGGGTCTTTCTTAGAACTCTGGCTTTGGTGATTGGATGCACTACATTTTGTAGAGAAGGGTCTTTCTTAGAACTCTGGCTTTGGTGATTGGGTGCACTACATTTTGTAGAGAAGGGTCTTTCTTAGAACTCTGGCTTTGGTGATTGGGTGCACTACATTTTGTAGAGAAGGGTCTTTCTTAGAACTCTGGCTTTGGTGATTGGGTGTACTACATTTTGTAGAGAAGGGTCTTTCTTAGAACTCTGGTTTTGGTGATTGGGTGTACTACATTTTGTAGAGAAGGGTCTTTCTTAGAACTCTGGCTTTGGTGATTGGGTGTACTACATTTTGTAGAGAAGGGTCTTTCTTAGAACTCTGGTTTTGGTGATTGGGTGTACTACATTTTGTAGAGAAGGGTCTTTCTTAGAACTCTGGTTTTGGTGATTGGGTGTACTACATTTTGTAGAGAAGGGTCTTTCTTAGAACTCTGGTTTTGGTGATTGGGTGTACTACATTTTGTAGAGAAGGGTCTTTCTTAGAACTCTGGCTTTGGTGATTGGGTGCACTACATTTTGTAGAGAAGGGTCTTTCTTAGAACTCTGGCTTTGGTGATTGGGTGCACTACATTTTGTAGAGAAGGGTCTTTCTTAGAACTCTGGTTTTGGTGATTGGGTGCACTACATTTTGTAGAGAAGGGTCTTTCTTAGAACTCTGGCTTTGGTGATTGGGTGTACTACATTTTGTAGAGAAGGGTCTTTCTTAGAACTCTGGCTTTGGTGATTGGGTATACTACATTTTGTAGAGAAGGGTCTTTCTTAGAACTCTGGCTTTGGTGATTGGGTGCACTACATTTTGTAGAGAAGGGTCTTTCTTAGAACTCTGGCTTTGGTGATTGGGTGCACTACATTTTGTAGAGAAGGGTCTTTCTTAGAACTCTGGCTTTGGTGATTGGGTGCACTACATTTTGTAGAGAAGGGTCTTTCTTAGAACTCTGGTTTTGGTGATTGGGTATACTACATTTTGTAGAGAAGGGTCTTTCTTAGAACTCTGGCTTTGGTGATTGGGTGTACTACATTTTGTAGAGAAGGGTCTTTCTTAGAACTCTGGCTTTGGTGATTGGGTGCACTACATTTTGTAGAGAAGGGTCTTTCTTAGAACTCTGGCTTTGGTGATTGGGTGTACTACATTTTGTAGAGAAGGGTCTTTCTTAGAACTCTGGCTTTGGTGATTGGGTGCACTACATTTTGTAGAGAAGGGTCTTTCTTAGAACTCTGGCTTTTGGTGATTGGGTATACTACATTTTGTAGAGAAGGGTCTTTCTTAGAACTCTGGCTTTGGTGATTGGGTGTACTACATTTTGTAGAGAAGGGTCTTTCTTAGAACTCTGGCTTTGGTGATTGGGTGCACTACATTTTGTAGAGAAGGGTCTTTCTTAGAACTCTGGCTTTGGTGATTGGGTGTACTACATTTTGTAGAGAAGGGTCTTTCTTAGAACTCTGGCTTTGGTGATTGGGTGTACTACATTTTGTAGAGAAGGGTCTTTCTTAGAACTCTGGCTTTGGTGATTGGGTGTACTACATTTTGTAGAGAAGGGTCTTTCTTAGAACTCTGGCTTTGGTGATTGGGTGTACTACATTTTGTAGAGAAGGGTCTTTCTTAGAACTCTGGCTTTGGTGATTGGGTGTACTACATTTTGTAGAGAAGGGTCTTTCTTAGAACTCTGGCTTTGGTGATTGGGTGCACTACATTTTGTAGAGAAGGGTCTTTCTTAGAACTCTGGCTTTGGTGATTGGGTGTACTACATTTTGTAGAGAAGGGTCTTTCTTAGAACTCTGGCTTTGGTGATTGGGTGTACTACATTTTGTAGAGAAGGGTCTTTCTTAGAACTCTGGCTTTGGTGATTGGGTGTACTACATTTTGTAGAGAAGGGTCTTTCTTAGAACTCTGGCTTTGGTGATTGGGTGTACTACATTTTGTAGAGAAGGGTCTTTCTTAGAACTCTGGCTTTGGTGATTGGGTGTACTACATTTTGTAGAGAAGGGTCTTTCTTAGAACTCTGGCTTTGGTGATTGGGTGTACTACATTTTGTAGAGAAGGGTCTTTCTTAGAACTCTGGCTTTGGTGATTGGGTGTACTACATTTTGTAGAGAAGGGTCTTTCTTAGAACTCTGGTTTTGGTGATTGGGTGTACTACATTTTGTAGAGAAGGGTCTTTTTCAGGGTCGTGAAGTAGTTTGTGGGTTAGTAAAAGTTGACGGTAGAGAATGAGGTGGGGAAGTTCCAGCCAATTAAGTGTTTTGAGGGAAGTGCAGTGGTGTGTTCTGTTGGGGCTATTTGTTGCAAATCTGGCAATTTTATTATAACATGCCTGCAGTTTGGACAGGTCAGATTTTCTGAGATTGGTAAGGATAGGTGAAGCATACAAGAGTGTGGAGATGAGGTGGGTGAGTGCAGTAGTGGCTCTAATGAAATCTGTTAAGAATTGTTTGTTTCTGTATAGCATGTCCATTTTATGGACTTTATGGTATTGGATACATGTATGGCAAATGTCATGCTGCAGTCGATGACTACCCTTAGAAGTTTTGTGTGATTGACAGGAGATATGACTGTGCTATTACTGGAGGTGATGTTAAATATAATGTGTATAGAGTGTTGTGAGGGTGGAAAGATAAGAAGCTGAGGTTTGTTGGGATTTAATATTAATTGAGATTCTGAGAGCCATTTTTCAACAGCAAGAAAAAAGGATTGAGTTTGTTGTAGCAGTGTCTGAGGGAAGAGGATGCACAAATTAGTGTGGAATTGTCTGCATATTCGATGATGGAAGCATGCAGTGTGGCAGTGTGTAGACTATTAGTGAAAAAAGAAAACAGCAGGGGTCCAAGTATGGAACCCTGTGGGACTCCTAGTAAGACTGGTAGTAAGGAGAGAGTTCCTGTTGCCATCTGACTTCCTGTTGTCTGCCTGTAAGGTAGCCCCTGAACTAGGAAATGGTGGGTGAGCTTAGATTTAATTCAGAGAGGGTGTTGATAAGTTTATCATGACTGACCATGTCAAAGGCTTTGGAAAGGTCTAGGAATATAGCCGAGACATAGTTTCCATTGTTCCTGTGTTTGTTGACTGTGAGAAAGCCATAAGGGCTGTAGTTATGCTATGTGATAGTCTAAAACCATGTTGTTTGTCAGCTGATTATGAGAGTTTTGGAATGTCATGACAACTTTTCAAGGAGTGTGGAGAGGGGGGAGAATATAGCGATTGGTCTGTAATTTAACTCTTTGGAATTGCCTCCTTTGTGGAGTGAGGTTATGTAGGAGATTTTCCAGAGGAGGGGGACTACATTTTCAGCCATAGAGTGATTAATGAGAATTGTTCCAGGATAAGTGAATGCATTAGAGGCAATCTTTAAGAAGTCAGCTGGTAGTTTATGTGCAGAGAGAGTTGTGGGTTTTAGTTTATTAAGCAACTTTCTAACAGTGTTGGTGGGGACAGGTTTCAGTGAGAAGCACAGATAGTAGAACTGATTTTGGGTGACCTGATCTTAGTGGAAGGTTTTAGAGTGTTAGCAAGAGATAAGATGGAATCTGTAAAGAACTTGTTGAACTGGGTTGCTATATTTGTTGTCAGTGGTAACAGGGGGAGGGGTGCCTGTTTTACCCAGGTGGAGTACTTTTGTTGATGGTTGCCCAAAGTTTTTTGTGGATTGGACTGATATCTATTTTGAGTATTGTGGTAGTAGCTTGTTTTGTCCTTTTTTATCATTTTCTTTGCCTTATTTCTAAGCTCTCGATATTTTTGTTTTTCCAAAGGGGTACCTGTTTTCTTCCAGTTTACCCATGCTCTGTCCCTGTTAAGTAACAGGGATCTAGTCTCTTTGGATAGCCAGGGGGCATAGTTATTTTTAATTCTTAGGGTTCGGGGGGCATGGTAGTCTAGTATGGTGAGAAATGAGTTAAAGTAGGATACAGCATCATCAAGACTAAGTGCTTTCAATGGGTGCCAACTGCAACTTGCTAGAATGGCAGTAAAGTTGTTGGGACTACATTTTTTTAATGTGTATTTGTTGAAAGGACTTCTAATAAGAAAGGTCGCTAGATGATCACTCAGGCTGTCTCCTATGGTTTCTCTTTTCTTGCTTTCCTTTTTTTTCTCCTGTAACTGATATTTTGGACAAATCCAGAATGTATGTGTTTGATGGATCCATAGCTTTCTCCTTAAAAGTAGTCAATTAATCCATTCGTAGACAATGGTTTATTAGTTTTACATCTGTTTTATTACACTGTTTACCAAGCACTATACACCTTACCAAGAATCTTATACTGTTCCATCTTAATTTTGTTACCTTCCACTTGAATAAACTTACTTTTGTTACCTTTCTCTTGAATATAGCTGCATTTTCTTATTTTGATTTACTGTCTAACTGTGTGACTGACTATGCTGCATTCTGGTTACTTTACAGTAAAATCTTCTGCAGACTACAGAAAACATGCCAAACTACTACAAACTGTTCCTCCACTATAATTCATCATCAGAACATGGAGCTGGATGACATGGAATCAGGAAATATTTGGACAAATGCTCAGCATACAGTAAACAAACACGTTTATTAATTGTAATAAATATAGGGCCACTAAAGTAACTAAAGTAAAAAAAATGCATACTTTAGAAAGAAAGCCAACTTTTCAAGATGATGGCATAATTATAACAAAACGAATAAGTGTGTCAAGGAGTCGTAGGCACAGACTCATTTCTGTGGGGAAAATAGTATGCAACCGACTGGGGAGGGGTGGGAGGGATAAGGAAGGGGAGGGAGTTTCTGTAAAGGTAGATGTGTAGGTAGGGGAAGAGTTTAAAAAGCCACAGGTAGCCAGGCAACAGCTCTTTTTCAACATCAGAGTAGGACAGAGCAGAACCTCCACCCTCCCATCATTCTTTGTAAAAGCAGGAAGAGGTGTAGATAGCACAAGTTAAGAAGTGGTAAGTGCTGACTGATAGGAGGTAGGTATTTGCTGACTCACAGGGGTCAAGAAGGAATTTCCTGTTTTTTTTCCAATGGGGTTTTTCAGGTTTTTGTCTTCCTTGGCAAGTGGTAGGTAGGGTAGGTGGTAGGTGTTGCAGCCATGAAGGGCAGAAGGGCTGACTTGGAAGACTAAAATTGCAAAGGAGTGTGCTTGGCCTGGGGAGCTTATGCAGGCTCGGACATCTTGGCCCTTCTCTGGGTGGGCTGCCTCATGATGTAATGGGCAGGCTGGGGGCCACAGCCTGGGGCCCTACAAGTGGCAGATTCCCTTCAGCCACTAGTATCAAGCTGGATGGTGAAAGGGGACTGTTGGTGTTTGGTTGTAGATCCCTTCAGCCATTGGTTTTAGCTGAGCATTTACAGGGACTGCAGTCGTATGCTATGGCATGGTTGAGTTGACTTACTTCCAAGTTCTGCTCTCTGCGCACATCTGAATATTCTTGGTTGGCATTGAATGGTCAGATTGGCAGGGACTTCTGATCTGGCACTGCTTTGATACATAAATCAGTTTGATTGCTATAATAAATATATGGCTGGAGCCATTTCTTCCAAGCAAGTGTGTGGTATGATGTGTTAAATGACGTGCATATGCTTATTTTCATACAAAGGCAAATGGTAAAAACCCTTTGCACGTGACCTTTAAGTACTAACTCAGTGCAATTCAGAGAACTGTTTCCAGTGCAGATGAAAAAAGGCTTACAGCTGTCCTTGCTGGAGGTAGCTATTTTTATTTCAAATTTAGCCTTATTGGATTTGATTTTATCTCAAAGTTCTTTAATTTCCCCGAGTTCAGTTTTGGAATGTGGGGTCTTCATTTCTTTCTTTCTTTTCCCAACAGTGATGTGTTTTTCCCCTCCTACAGCTCCAAGCATTTCTTGTATAACACTAATTCCATTTATCCATTTTTATACACTTATGTAGCAGTAATGTTTTCCCTTTAAGTTTACATGGAGCAGGGCTTTAGGGGCTTGGACAGTGCTTTCTTTTTAATGAATGAAAGGCCTCATGGGTACTACTTGTAGTCAAATTCTGAGGGAAATTTAGTTTATTTATTTTTAGGTACAGTATTTGATGTACTTCAGGCTACTTAAGCTACAGTTTGTAATATAGGCAAGGGCTAGAAACAGGACTGTTTTGCTGGCAATACTATTTTCCAATTAGGTAGCTATGGTCTTTTGCTTTTTATTCTTTTAACTATTTTATTCTAATAATAAATGATTTAATTTATGTGCTTTTAGGTTGGCAGTGTTGCATTTTAATTGGGAAGTGTTCCCGTGTATGGAGTGCACAAAGTTCTGCTTCAGTGATTTTTAGTTACATTTTACTTTTTTACTTTATTTTACCTTTTCTTTTAAATAAGGTATAGAGTTGGGTCTAGATGGGCTATTTTAAGTGGGTTAAGATGTTATGGGTGATATCCGCATATTCTGTGCACAATGTGTAAACTTTTACTTGGTTTTCAGCAAGAAGCATAAGCGTGACAGATTTGGTAGAATTTCAGTATCTTTGGGTGTGTCCAAAGGGTGAATATAAACTCCTGATGTCATCCCAAGAGTGTAGTTAAAAATACTTGCACAAGTGTGCCACATCTGTTTTTAATCACATCCTTTACCTAAAGATCAGCTGTTAGTGTGTGCATATACTCATCTACATATAGGGAACATTGTATTCAATGATGAGTCTAACATATGATTAATAAAATAGAACTACAAATACTTCTGACTTTCAGAAGATACCATAAAGGATATGCTATGGTGGTCAAGACAAAGGCTGTTTCAACAAAAGTACTCAAATCCCAGATGACTGTATCAGATTTATGTGGAGGATTATCAACATGGCAAATGGAAGTAATGCTAGATTTACTGACGGGAAGTATGCTGCATTAATTGGCACTGAACGTAAGCACATGATTAACACAGCAAGCATTTGCATGGTCACAGCCCATGTTGGAGAACGTGAGTGCTTGAAGGGGATTTGACAAATGCCCTGGTTTACGATCAAACTTTGGACAGCCATAATATGTTTACATCAGCTTTTATGCCACAATCAAAGAGGAGGGGGCTCAAGGCAGAGTCCTGTAGGACACTTCTAGTCATGCTTTTCTGTGAAGTTCAAACACCCTTAAACTTAGCGGTATGGGTTCTGTCAGACAGACAATTACTTAGCCAAGTAACTATGTGTGCTTTAATACTGAATTTTCAATGGAGTTCCCACTCTTGGGGGTTGCGTCATGCACATGCTACTACAGTGCACATCCATGACATTGTCTGCTAATTTGAGTCTGAGCATGCCAGTTTGTTCCCAACCACCAAATATGTGTGCATTTGCTGGAAATCAAGAACCACAATGACAGTTTTATATGTATACTGTTAAGGCATGCATGAGTTACAGGTACTTGCAAATGATCAGTAACTTACAAAAACTCTGTTAAATGGTAAAAAGTCTAAAGGTTGGTGCAAAACGCTGGTAACTTTTCATTTTAATACAGAGGTTGAGAAATATTTCTCTGTCTGTTGTACATTTTATCACAACAAGCTCACATATACGAGTTTTCCACCTGCTTACCTTTATGCAAGTAAAAGAGCATGAAAAAACAAAAATCTTCTGAAACGACCAGGCATTTCAATCTTTGCTAAATTTGACATGTGTTCCTGAAAACAGCCAGAAGACATCTGTAGTTTCAAATAGCCACAGATGAAATAATTTCTCAAAACAACTGTCTTCTCGAGACAACTCAGAACCATGCCTCAGTACTTTATTAATCAGGTTGTCAGTGTTCTTCCTGCTGTACTTCGTCTTTTTTTCTGTACAACTCCATTTTATATCCCAAACGTATGCTGTAACCCTGTAAAAAAGGAACCCACTCCTGAGCATATGTGTGAAACTATATGAAAAGAAACTAGGATCGACACATTTTCAGCTGTCCAAAGTGGGACATTTTGTGTAGAAACATGAAATTTAAGGACAAAACATACATACGGTCTGTGCAAAGGACAGAGATTTACTGTTTTGTGCAAAAATAAAACCTCGTTCTTGTAGCATCTGAGTCGCTTATTCTACTTCTTATAACAGTTGTTTCAGATACAAAGTGACTGTTTATGCAACCATTAAAGAAAACTTAAGAACTATTAAAATCTCTGGACATTGTCATTTTAGTCCCCCCCCAGGACAAAACTGCAGAGAGAGTTTTGAGATTCTGACATCCTTGCGCCAGGTCTTCTAAAGTGCCTCATGTTTTTGAATGGGAAAACTGGTTGTGGCGGCATCAAACCATTCACAACTTCAGAGCTCAGTTTACTCCTCTTGTTTCTCACTAGGTTTTCTTCATTCTGGAGCAGACGTTGTAGATCTTAGTTGCTTAATGTCACATTTGGAAAGGGAAAAGGATCTGCGAGTCGCAACACAGTGGAAGGTATCCAATCTCTCTTTGCCCAGGAATGCATACCTTTTTTGATTTAGTAATAAGTAACTTAGACCAGTGCTGAAAAAATGCATATTTTGGGAACAATGCTGTAATGGGAATGTGGGAATAATTAGTTTACATCTTTCTGAGAACAAAACATCACTTTGTGCAATGTTTTAAGTTGGTGTTGGCTTGGCATCAGGTCAGGTTTTTTTCCCCTAACAAGTTAACGTATATTTGTAAAACTTTTTATTATGCATCATGAATGGCAGCTGGGAGTGTATGCATTATTGCACTGCAATGTGTTATTTGAACCAGGCTTGCAAAACTATATTTGCAAATGACTTATTCCCGTAATGGAATACACTTGCTAGACCTGAACCTAATGGGCATTATTACTCAATACGAGACATTTAGGTTCTGCCATGAAGGGGAGTATGGTAATTAACAGAATTGCACAATACCACCTAAATTTTTTTAAGGTTTATTGGATTCTTTTTCAATGTTTACTTGGTGTGTACAATTACATTGCCAGTGGGTTGTTTTGTGAGAGACTGCTAACTTGTGTGGTTGACTACACACTGCATTCATATATCTGAAGTTTTGACTACCATCAATCTGAGTAATAATTCAATAAAAGTTTGTCTTAGTGCTGCTAAGTAATCGATTCATAATGACTCTGATTAGAAGGTTTAAGGCAACTGCTTTCTTAATTGTTACTGTACAGTGATACGTCTTCTTGTGGTTGACGGTGAGGATTATTTCAAAGGCAGAACCACCACTAGTCTTTCTTTGTGAGGCTGTTCATCTAGCATGTTTTTTTTTTTTGATTTTCTTTTTTAAACAGATTGTTAATAACAATTATCCAGTACTGAACTTTGAAATGCCGTGCCTATTGTTCTTATAATGTTATGTCTTTGCAGTTCAGTCTCATTCCTATACGCTCGTGTTGATTGCTACCATTGCGCCTTAATTCTAATGACTTGATAAGAACCTGTGCAGTATGGTAAAAATCCTCTTTTTAGTAAAAACACTTAAATGGGTAGCCAAATGGCATTAAGGATGCCTTAGTAATACAAGTGTGGTGAAGATGTACATATTGTTGGGTCTAAGCAGGAAATGTGGAACAGTTAGTGGGGGATGGATGTACATAGGAAGGATAAAAAGGAAGAACTAAGAAAGGATAACAACATTGTCGACTTGGGACATGTACCTTTAAACTAGTGTGATTTAGACAAGGATCCATTATTAATTGTGGATAGACCTCGAAAATAGATACAAAGACTCTTGAAAAGTATGTCTAATCGAAAATCCGGATAGTTAACTAGCATAAGTGATTTGCTGATAACACAACCCTCATATGCTTTGCACCCAACATCCAACTTCTTCATCAAAAAGCCCAAGTAGCCATCACTAAAACTGAGAACTGGCTCAAATCTCACAACTTATACTTAACCTCCCCCACAAAAAAACAACTCATGCTGTTTCACGCAACCAAACCCACTAACCTCCCCTTTCCATATTCTCCACCAATAACACACAAATCACCCCAGTCTCTGAGGCAAACCTCCTGGGAATAGCCATTAACCAACAACTCAAATTTAACAAACACATCAACAACCATCTCTAAGGTCCACAAAAAAATTAGGCTCCCCTCTACAGATGCAAAAGGTATCTTACCTCAGAATCTCGTATTTCCATAGCTAGAACTCATCTTCTGTCCACACTGCTATATAGGTTCATAGGTTCATAGGTTCATACTAGGCTATCTGCCCAAGGGCATTTATAAGCCTAGCCCATAGTTATTTGGCTTTCGCCACCCCTTTAGTTTGAATAAAACTATGCCTATTATTTTGCTGTGCCTCTGTCAAGCAGTGACACTGAAGTAATCCCTGGGGTATATCTGCGATCCCCCATCCATTGGTCAAGATTCCTCTTGAACAAGGCCAGCGAGGTGCTCTGCCTCACATGTACCGGGATTTTGTTCCACAGCATAGGAGTCTCTGGGTGATGAATCTGTCCCTCCAGCATGTTCTATTAATAACCGTGTCAAGGTTTAAGTCTCCGCCCTTGTGGTTCTGAGGGATCTAGATTTTTGAGGTGAAGCATATTCATCAAATCAGGGTTTGACATGGCCTTATATGTCAGGCACAGGTCACCTCTGAGCAAGCGGTATGAGACTGAATAGAGCTGGAGTTCTTTCAGTCGGGCAGCATAAGACATATTTTTGAGACCCTTTATCCTTTTGGTGAGGAACTTTGGGGCCTTTCCAGCTGCTGCAGGTGTCTGGTCAGATACATTCCGAATGGGGCATTGTACTCAATCATATGTCTAATGAGTGATGAGTACAGGGCGATGACCTCCCTTGATCTAGATGTGAATCCCTTCATGATCAGGTGGGCAATGTAGAAGGTTTTCCTAACTACTTTAGCAACATGAGTGTCAAACGAAAGGCTACTGTCAACCTGGGTCCCCAGATCCCTGATGACTTCTTCTGTGCTCAGTGGATTGCCACCTATATGGTAGCTAGGGGTAACCTTGTTTTTCCCGAAGGGTATGACTATGCATTTCTTGGCATTTAACTTTAGGCCATGGCTCTGGCACCAGTTATCCGTTTCTGTGAGGCCCTTCTGAAGGATATCTGTGTCAGATGTGTTTTCGACTAAGTTTGCAGTCATCTGCAAACTTTGTCAGCCATAACCCTCCTGTGTTTGCTTGTACTTCAGAAAAGTAGATGCCGAACAAGAGTGGACCCAGGACTGAGCCCTGTGGGACACCACTTGTGACAGGCTTTGAGTCTGACATGGCTCCAGCAACTCTGACCCTGTGGGTTCTGTCACTTAGCCAGTTTGCAACCCATCTTGTGATGTATGGGTTTACATTCAAGCTGATGAGTTTTTGATGATACCTGAGTGGGGTATTGTGTCGAAGGCCTTTGCCAGGTCAAGGTAGGCTGTATGGACTGCCTTTCCCTCATCAATGGCCTTGGTGACTGTCTCGAAAGTCAACCAAGTTTAAAAGGCATGATCTGCCTTTGACAAAGCCAAACTGGGTTGGATCCAAAGTCTGCAAGTTCCCTATGTCTTTATTTATGAGTTCCATTATGATCCTCTCCATGGCTTTGCAGATAAGGCTTGTCAAGCCAATGGGACGGTAATTTCCAGGGTCAGTGGAGGCACCGCCCTTGTGAAGTGGGACCACAGTATCCTGAGGTGAGGCTAAGATTAAACAGCTGTCCTAACTGCGGGTTTAATTCCTCATTGAGTTCATGGAGCACACAGCCGGGGACACCATCCGGTCCCATGGATGCTGTGTTTTTGCTTTGGAGAGAGCAGTTCTCACCTGGGCGTTGGAGATGTTTGGGGGCTACAATCCTCTGGTATAGATATCTCTCCTTTTGGGGAGAAGTTTGCACTGAACCTGTCAGCCAGTATGTTGGCAATGTGTGTAGGTTCAATAATCTTCACATCATTTTGAACTAATTCTGAGCATATCTGGGAGTTTCCTCCTAGGTTTCTAACATAGCTAAAGAAGGCCTTATGATTGTCTTTTGAATCCTTGGCGATTTTTCTCTCAAAATTTGCCTTGGATGATTTTATGAGAGCTCTTAGTTTTTACTTATAATGATCAAAGGTGTCTTACCTTTCAAGGATTTTGCTCTATCTTGTAGTAGCTTCCTCCTTTTGTTGTAGAGCTTGTTTATGGCTGGGGTCCACCAGACTGGACGCTTGCCTTTGGTACAAAGAGTCTTAGTTTTGTTTGGGATTGTCTGATCCATGCAGTCCTGTAGGTGCTGGTAGAAGGCATTTGTAAGTGATTCAGCGGTTTGAGTAATGTTTACCACTGGCTCAGGGCCTTAAAGGAGACCACACTAGTTTTTAGAAGTGTGAAGTCGGCTTTTGAGAAGTTTTTCACTGTGGTCTTTTTTATTTCAGATGGGGGCGGGATGAGGACCTCCAGCGAGATTAGTTTATGATCTGATCTCACCAGTGAGGGGTATACTTCGGTGTTGAACATTGTGATCCCATGTTCGTGATGATGAGATCAAGTATGTTTTCTCCTCTTGTGGGGATGGTGACTAGTTGTTCCATGGCATTTGAGTTTATGAACTCCAGGAACCTTTGGGCTAGAGTGTTTGGGTTTGAGTAGTGTTCCCAGTCTATATTAGGGTAGTTGAAGTCACCTAGTATGATGGTGTTTGGAGATACATTTATCCCCTCATTGTTTTCAGGAAGGCCATGTGAGGTTCCTGAGTTTGAGAGGGTGGCCTGTAACATGCTACAAATTGCAGAGCAGTCTTGCCTATGGTTAATTGCACCTGGATGGTCTCCGATGCATCGTGCGTTGCCACCAACCTTGAGGTGTGGGTGTCCTTTATGAATATGGACACCCCCCTCCTTTCTTGGTGTTGTCCGGATTTTGGGGCCGGAACGCATGATATGAGGTGAAACCTGCTAGTGCTGGGGTGCTCTCAGGAGCCTTGAACCAGGTTTCTGTCACAGCACAGACATCGATGTTCTCCATACTGAGAAGGGCCTCGGCATCTTAAGATTGAGACTTCTGGCATTGAGCAGCATTACCCTTAGTTTTTACTTTTTGTGTTCTAGGGTGGTAGGTTTAGAATTTGAGCCTTGCCTAAAAAGGCACTATGGGGTGGCAAGAGCCTTTGCCAATATCCGAAGCCTAGGGGTGACAGGTGCAAGGCTCCCCCTTTAGCAGCGCGGGTTTGTCCAGCATGTCATCCCAGGCAGACAGACATTGGATCCCCTTTGAATGACACCAGAATTTAAGCCAATTATTAAAGCTGATCATCTTATCACTGTATTGTGGCATCATTCTAGGTGAAGGTAGGATACTGCTCAAGGTCAGGGTCATACCTGCCTGGGCTACATAATCAGAGAGCTCCTCAATGTCTCTTTTCATGTAGTCCTCAGGTCATTGACACCAGCGTGGACAATGACTGAGTCATACTTGTACCTGCTGTTGAGAGACCTGAGTGCTTGTGTTATGTGGCGGATTCTAGCGCCCGACAGGCAGCTTACTGTGACCTTCTCCTTACTCAGTCTGGTGGACGCCAGCGGGACGCCAGTGTGTCTGACTATGGAGTCACCTATGACAAGTATGTTTGGTGTTGTATTTGGCCTTAAGGGCAGTGACTGCTTTGCACACTGATTTTGTTGTTTATGTGTTGTTTGTGTGGTGTATTGAGTTTGCAGTTGCTTGGGTGTCTGCTTTGGAGGCCTCTGCTGTTTAGGTAAATTTTACTCAGAGCCTCCGAGTATGTCTTAGTGTGTTTATGTGTTTGATTCAGTGGTGTGGTTGAGTTATGTGAGACTGGTATTGTGGTGTGTGTAGTTGCCTTCTCATCCTGCCTGGTCTTGCCAGTCCTGAGTTGAGAGAGCTCAGCCTCCAGTCTGGCTAAATAGCTGCATCTCTCACAAGTGTTAGTGTTACATGGGAGGAGGAGATGGTTGTCCGTGTACATGAGGCAATTGTAACATTGTCTCAGAATTCCCAGATTCACCAAATGGGCAGGAGAGGACACCAGCATCTGACCCTTCGACATGCTAGAAAGAATTATGAGTTGGTATGAGACAGAAAAGTAGTGGGCTTAGCAGGGAAGTGGGCACTCCTGAGGGGTTTTGCTAGTGAGAGATTTGTATAATATAGGAGTGTTTAACCTGCAAAGAGAATGCTTATAAGACAAGGGATATGCTTATAAGACAAGTGCTGAGCTGTTTGAGAAGAAAAAGCTATTTGGAACAAGTGCTGCACTTTTTAGTGTAGGTGTAAACTGTTTAGGTACCTAACAGAGCAGTTCTAAGGGAAAAATTGAAGAACAGACTTTCTGGAGCCAGAAAGAGTTTAACCTTGTTTAACCGGCGCTGCCCGATGCTGCTCTAGTGGCAACTCTCATAATCGCTAAAGCACGTTAAAGCGTGCTTGATAGCAGGGGCTGGAAAGAAGCAGGAATAGACCCAAAAGGGAAAATAAAACTACAGTTTCAAGTCAGTAACCACCTCTACGGGGGGCAGGGAAGAAGCTCAATTTTAGTCACTGCCACTGATGTACAGAGAGACCCTCTTTCAGCCCAAGCAAAATGGCCTCACAGAAACTTTCAAACAGTTCAGGAACAGCAAGCCTGTAATTGAACTTTTTAACTCTCAGAAAAGTGGGAAAAAGCAAGATTTTTTTTGTTTTTGTTTTTACAGAGATAGCAGAGGTTCACAAGTAATATCAAGTTATAACAGTGCAGTAAATGACCCCACACAAGAGTGCTAGGTCAAGGACAGAAAATATGCAAGTTTTAAGAAAAAAACAATTTAAAATTAAGTGCAAACAGGAAATTCAGAAAACAGCTTTTGGTTGTGCTCTAAATACAGCTACTAATACAGAAATCAAGTTTAACAAGCCAGAACATGCTCAAGCTAGGCAGCTATGCAGAAAAACTTAGCAAATAAACAGAGAAAAAATACTTAAAATCTCAAAAGTGGCTCCCTTCTTCTCTCAGCGTTTTTTCCTCTTGGAGGGTGCTTCACCAACAGCCAACAAGCCTGAAAAGATGCTCAAACCACGAGGCAACTAGGTTTTAAGAGAGGAAGATGAAGGAGTTATGGAAATGACCCCTAGTGGCCAATAAAACTACAGTTTCAAGTCAGTAACCACCTCTACGGGGCAGGAAATCTGCTCAATGTTAGGCACTGCCGCTGATGAACAGAGAGACATACCTACAGCCCAAGCAAAATGGCCTCACAGAAACTTTCAAACAGTTCAGGAACAGCAAGCCTGTAACTGAACTTTTAACTCTCAGAAAAGTGGGAAAAAAGCAAGATTTTTTTTTTGTTTTTACAGAGATAGCAGAGGTTCACAAGTAATATCAAGTTATAACAGTGCAGTAAATGACCCCACACAAGAGTGCTAGGTCAAGGACAGAAAATATGCAAGTTTTAAGAAAAACGATTTAAAATTAAGTGCAAACAGGAAATTCAGCAAACAGCTTTTGGTTGTGCTCTAAATACAGCTACTAATACAGAAATCAAGTTTAACAAGCCAGAAAATGCTCAAGCTAGGCAGCTATGCAGAAAAACTTAGCAAATAAACAGAGAAAAATACTTAAAATCTCAAAGTGGCTCCTTCTTCTCTCAGCGTTTTTCCTCTTGGAGGGTGCTTCACCAACAGCCAACAAGCCTGAAAAGACGCTCAAACCACGAGGCAACTAGGTTTTAAGAGAGGAAGATGAAGGAGTTATGGAAATGACCCTTAGTGGCCAATAAAACTACAGTTTCAAGTCAGTAACTACCTCTACGGGGCAGGGAAGCTGCTCAATGTTAGTCACTGCCACTGATGAACAGAGAGACCCTCCTTCAGCCCAAGCAAAATGGCCTCACAGAAACTTTCAAACAGTTCAGGAACAGCAAGCCTGTAACTGAACTTTTAACTCTCAGAAAAGTGGGAAAAAGCAAGATTTTTTGTTTTGTTTTTACAGAGATAGCAGAGGTTCACAAGTAATATCAAGTTACAACAGTGCAGTAAATGACCCCACACAAGAGTGCTAGGTCAAGGACAGAAAATATGCAAGTTTTAAGAAAAAAACGATTTAAAATTAAGTGCAAACAGGAAATTCAGCAAACAGCTTTTGGTTGTGCTCTAAATACAGCTACTAATACAGAAATCAAGTTTAACAAGCCAGAAAATGCTCAAGCTAGGCAGCTATGCAGAAAAACTTAGCAAATAAACAGAGAAAAAATACTTAAAATCTCAAAAGTGGCTCCCTCCCTCACTAACAAACCTTAATAAAACTGACAAACTCTCCACCTGCTACAACAAAATCATCAGATTTGCCGCCAGTGCAAAGTCACGTTCCCACCATTGCCATGCCGTACAAACCCTACATTGATAAGAATTCCCCAACCTACTAAAATATCACCAAATCAACTTAGCCCACCAAATACTGTATTACCCTGAAAAAACACTTGCCCTGAACAACCTCATTAACTTCCACAATCCTAATACACAACTATGCTCTTGCAACAAAACCTTAATTGAAACAATCTCTTGCAAAAACAACTCAGGGAAATCTCTTTGCCCATGAAATTGCCAAGACCTGGAACAACCTTCATCCTGACCTTAGACTTCTAAATTCTACATCCTCCTTTAAGACTCTCCTAAAATCATATCTCTACTCCAGCCATCTATGCAACTATAGCAAACTGCCATAAACCAACATACTACTACAGGGAAATCTTTTTAACAATGCAGGTGCTTGCTTCGTCAGGGTCACTGTTCAGACTGTACAATACTCATCTGAATGCATCTCAATGCTCATTGTAAATATTTGTACAGTCATCTGTTCATCCATCCATCAGTGCAATACTGCAACCTACTAAGCTCATTCTGTATAAAAATGTCATCTTTTATCCAATAACAGAATACTCATTGCTGTTAACTGAAATATCTTTATATTGTGACCTCCACCTGCAAACATATATCTATGCTTTGACTTATTGTAAGCAACTTGTAACTTTTTATACTATGTTAAAGTAATCGGCAACTTTTTTATCTGATGTTCATGTAATTGTATTCTCTTTTGCTATTTGTGTTGGAGCTTTTCTCCCCAGGACTCCACTGAAAACCGGCACTTGCAGTAGTGTCTCATATACATATAGCAGGATGTTTGATTCCACTGGCAACAGATTACACACTGAGGATTGCATAACACATGCATTCACGGCTATAATAAAACAGAAGGAGTGAGATGGTTTCCATAAATGTTGAATGAACTATATATTACTGGATGATAAGTGTTGCCTTCCATTTCTCTCTCTCTCTGTTCATGCTTTGGGGGTATTGTTATAGGCAGCCCTGAAGCCATTGAATTATACTTGGCATTCCAATTGACTGCTTAAGGTCAAAATCATTCTCTGATTGACTCCCTTTCTCTCTCTTTGCCAACTGCCTATAATTATTATTTGGGAGCCAATCAGAGAATGAAAAGTGGAGCCACTACTGTTGAAAGCAAAACAAAGGAAACTGTTTCAATGGTTAAAGCACTATGGTTAGGCATGGCATTGAACTGAATTGATAGAATAACAGGTTTTGCATTAGCATGAATTTTCTGAAGGGTATGAAGTCTGAAACTCAAATGTCTGCCATTATTTTCAAACTCCAGTCTTTAATGATTTGCCACTAATAAACTTGAAGCCTTTGTCCCCCCATTATTTATAGCTTTGTCCAGATTTGTTGCTGTAAAAGGCTGAGAAGTATGCTCGAAGCCTCTGCTGGCAAGGGATCACTTGCTCGCTCACTCTCAATCTTCACTCTCTCTCTCAGACATGCAGTCTCTTCTGCTTTCATACATGCATTCACTCACACAAGATCGCTCTCACTCTCTTCAAATATCTATTCACTATATGTATAAAGTTGGTCCAGCTTAACAGTTCTAATTTTTAGCCAGTTTTAAGTTATGCATAACTTGAAAGCATGTAATCAGAATAAATAAAGAATAAATAGATTGTCCTTATGTTCTTTTGAAGAAGGATTTGATACATGGTTTTGACTTTTAGACATTAAAATTCTCATAGCTGATTAGAAAATTTACAATGCCCAAAAATAAGAAAAAATGTCAGCATTGCTAGAATTACAACCTGTACAATTACTGGAAAGGACTGGGAAATATATATTTTTTATTTTAGGAAGAATAAAGTATAAATTATTTAAAATCATAAATTGGGAAGAATATAATTTTAATAGGAACATATTTTAAGCTATAAGCAATAGACTCTTGAACAGTTTTGGGTTCATGGGAAGTCGAAAATTTTGAACAAAGAAATTGGTGTTCATATTTATATTCAAAAATTAGCCCCATACTCCAGTTCTATGCACCAAACCATCCCATTCTGCCAAATAATAAACTGCTTATCATCTACAAACCATGAAGGGCTGCTTGGGTCAGCCTTTACTCCAATAAAGTAGCTAGAACTTGTAATAAAATTCCTGTATCACTCAGGTCTATCTCAGACCTTATCTTTTCAAAACATTACTAAAACACTTCTTCTCTGCTGTCTGGCTTTGTCCCTGCTCCTTATCTGGGACATAGTCCCCTAACACCCTTCATCACCTATCTTACACCTTCCTTTAAAGCACTAAATCACTTAACCTGCTTATCCCCTTCTAATACTTCACTTGTTTCTAGTACTTAACCTACTATACTTACTTCTAATTAGCACAACCAAATTTCCATTCCATCACTACTTCTTTGTTAATAATCAAATTTGCTTATCTCCTCTAACACCTCACTTTAATGTATTTGTTTAATTACTCTTACCTATCATATATACTACTCTTCTGTCTGTAAATTCTAAATACAATGTTTGTGAATAGCAATACAAATTTTATTATACTGTCTATTATGCATTATAAAATTTGTTATTATAAATATTGATTGCATTAAGTTTGCTACCTTGGAGCTTTTCTTCCTGGGGCTATGCAAAAAAGGAAACCTGTGCCCATTCAGACTTTCCTGGTAAACAAATTTTAGTAATAATAATAATAATAATAATAACAATGCTAATTTAAAATAATTTGAACTATATGAAAATGTTCTGCAGTGTCAAAATGTACTTTTCTGTTTTTGTCAATAAAGCTAACTTTTCTTCATTATCATATATATGTATATATATATATATATATATATATATATATATATATATATATATATATATATATGCACATTTATAAAATCGGCTATTTAAACTCCTAGAGCAGCAGATCACTGGTATAATGACCTCCCTTAGTTGTTCTTGGGTACAGCTTCTAAGGCTTGGAATTTAGAAGCAGATGTTTGAACCGCCACTTTAACAGTTCAAACACTTCGCTGTGTATTATCATACAAGTGTGCCTTTATCTGCTGTCTAAATATTTGTTCTATTTAGAAATGTCATTCAACAAATATTTAAGCACTTATGCAAGTGGCATTTTAATAAGCCTGATGAAATATGTGCTTGTCTGAAAGCTAACTGATATGTGTAAAGTTTGATTATTGATTTGTTTTTCACTAAAGTAATTTTTGTTTATCTTCCATGGCCACTGTTTCTTCCTTTGAGATCTTAGAATATGTTTTCTTCCTGTTGTTTGAAGTTCTTATCTGAGCCACGTGCTGCAAGCGGTAATTATGATTAAACATTTATATAACATATGCTCAAGTCATCTTTTATATAAGAAAACTTTTGCAAAATAACAGATTATAACAGCAAAATTAGTTGTTATGTAGGCTGGTATTCATAGTCAATTGCAAAGTAAGCAGAGAACTCTTGTACCAAAATCCGAAATGAGCAGCTAGGCAGAGACTCATGGAACCATGCAGTACTCTAGGATAAAGTGTTAAAATGTGCAGGAAGAAGGGTCATACAGATAACTGCATAATGACATACAAATGATGAAATGTGATTTAATGAGCACATAATTAGATGCAAGTGAGGATCACCAAAAGCAGGCCACAATTAATAGTCGTGCTGCAAAGTGGCTCAGGCACATGTGTCTGGGTATAAAGTTAAAAAGCACACCAAAAGTTGTAGCTCTGCCAGGGCAAAAATGTCAAGATCTACAGCAGTTATTCTTCAGCAACAGTTAATTAGTGCGGCAAGTGGACCCCCAGGATCCTATGTGACTGCACCTGCTAAATAGAGTGATACCACCAAAGAATCACATGACACTCGCTAAAAGAAAAAAGCAATTGCTGAACAATGTTTAAGTGAGTAGAGATATTATATGGGCAACGGTTTAAGAATATAGCCCACAAACTGGAACTGCAGTAATGCATGAATTCTGCATACTACTGCATACCAAGTAACATTTGTTGCTTTTACTATTCTAGCTACAGGGATATTCCACATACAAATCAGGGTTCACTGCCATTTACAGGTTTTGTGTTTTAGAAAACTCAAGATGTTCCTCAATAAACTGTTGCCATATTTTAACAAGCTCATCTACTTACCCAACATGTCAAGGGAAAAAGAACCCCCATGATGTGTAATGTTTATGCTATGTCCTCCCGTCTGAAGTTCTGGGAGTTATAGATTGCATCCATGTGGCAATAAAGGGTCCACCTGTCCTCCCCAGACAGTTTTATTAACAGGAAGGGCTAACATTCCATGAACTGGAAGATAGTGTGCAAATCACAGGGCATCAATCTGTGTCTGCAGGGCATTTTGGCAGTGCTCAAAATTTCCACATATGACATACAAGTCATCTGTATCATATGGTCTTACATAGTGACATCCTATGGGCCACCTAGTATATAAACGCAGGCACACTGATGTATCCACATACTGAATCACAGACAGTGTGTACAATGTCATAACCCCCATGCCGTATGTTGCAGGTGATACAGTGTCCCTTGGAGCAATATTTGATCACCCCCATGTGAAGTCATAGTCAAACATCAATAAAACACTGTGCTGGCCAAACCAGAAATGTAGTAGAGAATGTGTTTGTCTTGCTGAATTCTCATCAACATTGCCTAGATAAATTTGGGGGAAACTGCCATAGTCTATTAGCTCTTTATAGCATGCTGTGTGATTCATTATATGACACTCAGGAAGCAGGTAACCCAGCAGCCATTACCAAGGCCCACAACAGCAGGAACCATTGCATCCACCAGCATGTAATCCTCCATCAACAGCACTGATGATGGCAGACAGCATCTATTGGCTAACTCACCTACACTCCAGACCTGTGGTGCACAATGTATGTCCGCTGCCACTGTATAATTGTCAGGGCCAATACACAGTGCCAGTGCAGTGTCACACATAACAATGTGAGACTTGCAGTGTCACCTAAAGGCTGTGCTGGGCAGTGCATGGTTTGGTCACACTATACATTAGACATCTCTATATATATCATACCAGATGGAGGATAGTGATTGTCACAGCCTTTATCATTGGCAAAGGTACCTATGAACACACAGAGAAGTGTCTGTCTACACAGCCTAAAAGTGTAAGGCTATTGTTCAATGGAAGTAAAAGCAAAAGCTTTCGGCACTATCTCACACTCTCTTCTGCTCCACAAACTGCACAACCTCAACTTCTCCTCTGATACTATTACATGGTTCTCTAGCTACCTCACTGATAGATCTCAATCAGTGAGATGGCACTCTGCACTCTCCCCTTCTCTCCCTGTAAAAATGGGTGTACCTCAAGGGTCTATCCTAGGGCCTTTACTTTTTAATATCTTTACTAATCAGTTCTATACCTTCTGTCCTCAGTCATCTTTAGTGCAATATGCAGATGACTCTACAGTCATTACCACAGCCAACTCTCCCTCTAAGCTCTTCTCAGCTACTCAGGCATCTTTTAACTTAGTTGAAACATGGCTCTCCAACAACCAGCTCATCCTTAACCCTAAAAAAACAAAGCTGTTACTCTTCCTACCTAAAAAGTTCAGCAATATTAAACCCTCCTTCTCTATACAGTCCCTTAATAACACTACTATTCAGGTAGAATCCAGTACTAAGCTCTTAGGCATAATCATCGATGATCAGCTTAAATTTGACTTGCATGTTAATAACTGTATCAAAAAACTCATTCAAAACTAGGGCTCCTGTACAGTAACAAGAAATTCCTTATGTCTGAAGCCAAGATTACTCTCTGTCTTACCTACCTTCTACCTAGTCTAATGTACAATTCTCAAATTCTCACAAATCTTAACTCAGCACTCCTGACCAAACTTGAATCTACCTACAACAAGGTAGCTAGATTTGCTGCCCAACAAACCTATGAATCCCATCACTGTCTCTCTCTCTCTCTCTCTCTAAAACACCTAAACTGGCTTGAATTACCCCACCAGCTTCTTCTCTCTCAGCTCCAGATCATCCATTCCATCCTGTACCAGCCTTCCTACTGCCAGCACTATCCCCTCTCATCTCCCATTATTCTCCCTCCAGACCTCTCCAAAGCTCTAACCAAGACCTACTACAAATCTACAAACTCAAGTCTAAATTTGGATGCAACATGTACAGCTATCATCCCATTATTGCCTGGAATAGGCTCCAACTAGAAATCAGGACCCTTACCCATCCTAAACAATTCAAGACAGTCACCAAAGAGTGCTTTAAAAGTCACTGGTTCTGCCACTGCACTCTCCCTCCTTAACATCCCCTACTTCTCATACCTTAATCTATTTTCTGCCCTTAACTCACACTTCTCACTAGCTCTCTCTAATCTTCCTTGACTACTCTTTCTACTGTCTTCTAAAATCTATTAAGCAAATCGCCTCAGAAAAACATTCTATTGTAAATGTCTTGCCGTCATGCAACTACATTATGATAAAACTGGGTTTTTGTAACCACTTACCTCAAAAATTATACTCATCTTAATGACATATTTCTTTTTATACATCTTGAAATAGTTATGCTATAATCTTGATTATTGACACTGTATAACATTGTATTGCTACTTAATGCCTTGTAATAATCCAGTAACATTGCTGTTTAATGCTAATTTATAATGAAAATTGTATAATATATTGGAGCTTTTCTCCCTGGGCCTCCACTGAAAAAGGGGTCTTCAGATCAGTCTGATAATCCTGATCAACAAATATAAAATAAATAAATAAATAAATAAATAAAAGTAAATATGTGGGTCACAGTGAGCAGGAGAGGGAGGGTTCATCACAGTCATAGATTATTTCTTCTTTACAGAACAGGGAGCTTCTATAGGTTTCTGCAGTGTGACCACTGCACTGGTGAGTTGTGCAGGAGGCACTGTGCCCCTGCAGTGAGGCCCCTGTAATGGGTAGATATGATTGGATGACCTGTAGGGCCCAGGTATGATGGAGCAGATAGAACGTGACCGACATAGGGTGAGCACTTCAAGAGCCCCACCCGAATGGATCTGCAGCATCACCTCCCCTGGTATGGGGTGGGAGCATGGTGCACAATGTGTTCCGTGTAATGGTTTACCCATGTAAACATGGATATTCACACCCCACCGTATGGAGCCAATGATAGTACTAGCTAATAGCTGCATGGAGGTGGCCATGGATACCACATGTACCAGCACAGAACATGAATCTAATTATTAAGTCCTTGGATTCCATGGTCCCCTAGGATTCCTTTGTCTCTTAGAGGCTTTGTCAATGATACACAATGTCAGTCATCTCAGGTCAACTATAGCTGTGGACTGCACCCAAATTACAGCCCTACACTTCGGTTTATTGATGTCTAGTGACACCAGCATATCTGAGGGTGGCTGTGATAGTGGACAACTCCAGAAATAACTGTCTGTTTGCTGAATGTTGTGTCACTACAAGACCAGGATAGCAGTAGCAGTACCATCAGTCACAGGCAAGCTCCCACATGGCAACAGGAGTAAGGAAAAATAGAGCAGAGGAGTTCCAAGTATAAAAATCAATTTCTTACACTCAAAAAGTAAATTGATCAAGCACTTTTGTCCATTAAGTTCACAGGACTTTCTTCATAATCAAAACAGTGAATGAGTGTTCACATCACAATTAAAGCAAAAAAAAAAAAAACAGTCACATGACTAACAGCATAACCCCATCTTAAAGTGACACTATTGTCATATGTCAACACTTAAAAAGCAAAATAAAATTATGCTTTTTTCAACTCTAGTAGTTTGTATTATAGATGCTTTTAAAATAGATACACTAAGTGTTTACTAAATAAATACGTTATAAGAATGTTAATCATTAATCATAAATTAATAAATAAAAGAAATAAAGTAATCATAAATGTACCTTATGTAAAAGAAACATGTTTTTACCCATATCAGCTGTTGATATATATATAAAGTGAATTCTTATGCTGTATGTGTATGTCATATATACAAAATGTATTTGAGAGAAAAGTATGTAAAATGTAAACTATAAATATGTTATGTAATTCAGTAAGTCATAGCCTCAAATACATTAAATATTTAATCAATTATTTCATTAATTAAAATTCATATAAATTCATGTAAATTAATTGCAACTTAGCTGCACTTAACTTCAATACCGAATTAATAGAAATATAATCATTTAACCCTGGCAGCATTCAATCTTAATTGCCAAACCAACTTCTTATATTCAAGATGTGTGCCCCACTGTCCACCATCTCATCTGGTGTAACATTATCAGTGATTCCAAAACAAATGTTTTTTTGAACTCTTTACATTTCAAAACATGTTTATACAAGGCATTATGGGTATTCTTAAATATGTCATTCTAATGTTCATAAATTCTTTTACATAACATCCTCTCAGTCTTGCCACTATAAAATGATTGGCAGTACATATAGCAATGTGTATCAAACCAGCTGTCATACAATTGCACTTGTGTAAAAAAAACTCTTGATGAACAATAATTGTGTAAGTCATACTCCTTTTCCAGAATACATAAATAACTGTTTACTAGCACATTTATGTTTCCTGTTTTTCCTTGTGTTAAACTCTCTACGTTTTTATTCATTTCAAAAATACTTTTCAATTTTTTTCACTTTAAATACCAAACTGGGTGTTTATTTTACTGAATTAATTCATTTTCATCAATTTTGAATATACTAAAAATGTTCTTCACTGTTTCCTTAATGCTACTAGAATCGGAATTATATTTTAAAACAAGGGATCTCGTAAAATTCTTTCATGCTGTTTAATTTCCCAACATAGTCAAATTATTCATATTCTGTCCACTAGACGTACCTAAAAGTGGAAAATATTTCTTACTGCATTCATTACTAACTTTTTCACTAAGTTTATTAACCATGTCAAAGGGGTAGACTTTTTCTAAAAACATCTTAACTAATTTTTGTTTCTGTTTATCACAAAATTCATAAGTATTCATTCTAGCCAATCTAACAAATTGTCCTTTTAGTATATTTTCTTATATATCCAAGAGTAACAGCTTTTATAATGTAAATATCTTTTTTAAAAAGTTGCTTTACAGTATGGTGTGTGTGTGTGTGTGTGTGTGTGTGTGTGTGTGTGTGTGTGTGTGTGTGTGTGTGTGTGTGTGTGTGTGTGTCTGTTGTGTGTGCAAATTTTGAAAAAGAAGTACTATTGTTATTGTAATCTAGAAATTCCATAATTTTGGAATGTTCTTCCTTTCAAAAGAATAAAAATAACATGAAGGTAACATAAATATAGGTTCCAACAAGTCTTGTAAATTGAATTAAATATAAAATTGTTTGCGTCATTTGGCTACACAATTATATGCCCCTTTTGGGTTTTTAAGCTTCCACGTGACAGACACTGTCCCCCATGAATCTAGTAGAGAAGCAAATTGAGGGGAACTACAGTGTCAGCCTGATCAATAGATAGAACCACACAGGAGACAAACAGAGAGTGTCAGTATGTCCTAGGATTATGACTTAAACTGTGTTAGCATCATCATCAGCAGGTCTCCCAAAGCTAATTTCAATTTATCATCCTGGCTTAATCCCTAATCATGACAATGTAGCAGTGGCCTGCCTGTGAATATGCTATACATGCAACATCAGACTGACAGTGCCTTACCCACAAGCTGTGATGCCCTGTGGTGTTCATGTAACGGACATGTGGATATATGCTGGCAATTATCAGATACATACTTGTACTGGCAGTTCTTTGAGTCTACATACCCAATGTACCTATGCAGCATGTAGACACTGGTTAGTGTGTGTTCCTTGATGTCACTCTAGACATAGTCATTGTAAAGCATATGCAGAATGGCTACTGACGTGACTTGTTTCAACATGATGTACATGGTTTCTGACAACTCTCAGAACCCAGGTCCATGCCCCCCAGTATCATGCCATTTTCCTCAGTATTCCAAGAATGACTCATCATCTGAAAGGTTGCAGATGGAACAATTATACCATGACAGGTATATGCAATAAAACAGAAGTGTGAAATGATGACCACAATCCCCCACGGAAACTGCCATGTCCCCTACCTCACAAAATGCAGTGACACAATAATACATAGCTGTCCAAAACACACAATATACAGATGCTCACCCACAGAAACTAACCTGATATATGTTGACATGTCAGAGGAAAAGGTAATATTAAGAGCAGAGCTGTGAAAAAAAATAAGCAAAAAAAAAACAGGTTATTAATTACAATACGGCACATACTAGAAATGTCAACACAGGTTTTCATACTGGTGTCTGTACTGCTCACTGGTACAGTGGCTTCAGAAAAAAGCAGTGCATACTACATGTGAAGGCATCCTTCCTTCATGTAATTACAGCCACAATAATTGCTGACACAAAATTAAATACTCAGGTTCATAGGTCCAGTCAGCATACCTGGTAGATCTTTTCACAGCATCAAGGAAAGCTAACTAAATCCACAGCAATTGTGTGAAAGAAAATGTTAGAATGTCAGAAGTTCCCCAGCCTGTCATAACAAGCTACAGTGGCACCAGCTCACCAAGCCAGGGGATTCATCAATCTAGCCAGCACTCTAAGTAAAATTATGAACAGAACAATAACAATATTTATGTGAAGCAAGGACCTAATTCTGTTGAATAGGGAACAGAATTGGTTTGTTAAAGGAAGATCTTGCCTTTTAATCTATGGACATACTCTACAGAAGCAGCAGTTGGATTTGATGAATGTTGAGCAGTGCATGACATTTATCCTTACCCTGGTAATTCATCTGGCAAGTTTGTTTATTTATTACATTTTGTTAACCATGGAAGTGGCCTGGTCCAAAGCTCCATGCCCAAACAATATAGCAAAAACATCTGTACATATAGTATGGCATACACTATAGTAAGCATCACAGTTTTAAATATGGGAATGCATCATATTGTGCAACATTGCATTTCTCATTGTCAACATGTTTCAATATATACATGTAATGAATGAAGGAGTAAAGCATTATCCAATTAAAGGAACTAAAAACTCATCATCAGATAAAAAAGTCACATCTGATAGATTCATATCTCAACTTATTCCTCACGTCTGGAAAAAAACTTCCACTAGATGTCAAGCAGAGATGCAACCTTTCTACCATAAGAAAAACTGAGATAATTGAATGTCCAGCCTCAAATTCCACCCCGCCCCTGTCTGTCTTGTCTTACCCTCCTTGATGCTGGAGAGAACTTTCAAATGTGTTTTTTTTTTTTTCCCTGGCTTGTAATGGTATGCAGACTGATTGTCTAGTACTTACCTAAGAATCTATGAAGCTATGAACTCTGTTTCCATTCTGGCTTGAAAGCATTGCCGAATCCAGCACTAGGTGATTTAAGAAGTTGCCTCAGTCCCACAGGCTGGGGGGGGGGGGGGGGCGGGCTTCCAAGGCATTTAATATAAACAATTTTAAAAAATGACATTTCTTCCTTAAGGATATACTCTGCATCTGTGCATGCATCCGTTACCATTCCTAGGGCCCCATTCGACCGTGATTCAGCTCTGCTCGAATGCATAACATTCTGTCATATGCTTACGTGCTGTTTTGAGAGGCTGTCATTCTCCTTTAACTCCACCTACTTACTCTCTTCTTGAGGTGCTACAGCTAAGAGTTTTTGCTTGAACTCCTGTTTTTTAAAGATCAAGTTCAAAGGCCTGAAATAGAAAATATCAAATCGATTCTATTTTTACCTTTTTGTGCTACTATCACACCTTCTGACACCCCTGTGATAACAATGCTTTGATGTAAAAAATAAACATTTAAAGCTATATTTTTACTTACCTTGATATATTCACTCTCCCTTGTATCTACTTCCATCTAATATTATCATGGTCAATGTGGTGATGTGGTTCGGAGTTGTGCTCCTGTTGGTGAACTAGTTGGCAGCATTTTCAATTATTTTTTTAGTGAGATACCGCTACTAATTAATTAATATAATGAACCACCAAATACATTAAATTTACAAAGAGGACTACAGCTTACAAGTTATGCACAGTTTCTATGAAATGTCATTGTCATGTCTTATTGACGAAAATGTAATACTCTGCAATTTATTGTAAGGATGGGTCACACACTCTTTATTGACGCCAAATGGCTTTAGATGGTGAGCTAACTACTAAACTCAGAACACCATCAACAACACTAATCATATGACACTGTGGGCTAGCGAATACTGGTTTGCTCTGTGGAGCATGTGGGTGAATTTTTTTACTTTCTTTCTTTTGTTTTTTAATTTTAAATTAATTTTTTTCATCAAGGATGTCTACCATCCAGAAATGGGGAACTACAGCAATAATATGTATCACCATTTTGGAAGCTTCAATAAGGTAAGATGATCATTTAAATTTGATCTTTAACTCCAATGAACTTCTAGGTCTAGTTTTTGTTAACCTTAGACATTTCTCTAAGAATTAGTTGCAGATGATTGCTGTAATACATGTATGCTTCCAGCTATGGAGTGAACTGTCTATTGTTATAGTTAAGTTGAAAATGTATGCATGTGTTACAGCTACTTAAGGAGAAACCATCTTGAGTTATTTAGGGTGAACACTAGTTAATAACTTGATCGATTGCAGAACTTCTAGAATTTGGTTTAAGGCATCTAATGTTAAAATACATTATCAATAAGAAGAAGACGAAGTCACAGATATACTAGTTGCATTACATAAAACTTTACAAATTGTGGAATACGCTACCCTTTAAAAGGAGAATTGCATGCGAGCTGTGGTAGTGGGACTATGGGGAAAGGAAATTAGCAAAAGGTCCAGTCTATGCAAAGGTAACAGCTTGCCTTAGCTCATTTCTTGTTTCACATGGAACATGGCTACTGCCAGCCAGTGGGACAATAAATAGATCAGAAAAGTGGGAAAGGGTTTGATATTTGGGGTAGGGTTTCCAAAACATGCAATAAACTACTTCCAAAATTTAAAGAAAATGTCAAATCAAAACATAGAAGTTCGTATTGTGCTGTGAATGTTCTAATTAAGAACTATAATGTTGTATATAGTTCCCATTGGCATTTAACTTCACTGCGTTTTACCTGGCAGCACAAATGCATCAGAACTTCTCAACCTGAACAATACAAGCTGTTGTCCCAAAGACGGAAAGAGGCCATACCTAGAAAACACTGCATAGTAAGAACGGTGATAGTTCTAGCATGGGTCATACATTGGGTCAGCTGCTAAATCCAGGTCACTGCTGTCACTGTCTTTGGGATGTTGGTATCCTTCTAAGTATCCTGGTAGCAGAGAAAAAAAACACTGCAGTATTTATAAAACGAGAATGTGACCCAGTTGTCTAAGCTAGCAATCCTTTCTCTTACAAGTGATTTATGTAATTTCCAGGCTCAGAGGTGGTAAGGGTGCACACCAGTTACTGCCACAAATTCAGGCACTCTTCATGCAGTCTGATACACTGTATATGTTAACCACTTTGAAGAAAGAAAGGTGAACTTAAAAAGGATTGTTTATTTTTGTCTGTTCACCCATCAGGATAACAGGATAAAGCCATCATTTATGCTCATTTTCATAACATAAATGATACTGTGAATAAATGAATAAAGAGCTTAGTCTTAACTTGCATTCTGTGTCCTATATCTTATGTAGAGTAACATTATGCTTGACATTCAATGCACTGAAGAAGAATGTCTGTGACATTATCACAGAAATGGGTTACAAACTCTCCTTTTAAAAGATCATGCCCTTTTTTATGATAAGTAAATCAATTTGTACAGCATTAGTAAAAAGGGGCACAGTTATAACCAAGGCAATTGTTCAATTATGTTATAAATTACAGTTTTTCATCTCAGCAGATAGCACAGTAAATAAATTCTTAAGCTGAGCTCTCAGCTGAAACTCTAGCTTTCTTTTCTCCTAAATGTCCTTCTCAATCCCTCCATCCCAATCACTGATGATCAGTGAGAGGACTGGGGCTACTTCCAAAAGATGAGAGACGTTTATTCACATAGGATTGCATCTTCTATTATGTCCTCTATCCTTCACCCCCTAAGATCCAGAAAGCACACTATAGTGCACGCAGTGCAAGGTCTGTTATTCAGATACTTGACTACTAGGTATGGCCTCTTTCTGTCTTGGCTGACATATTTCTGGATATTTGAACCTGGCAACTGGCCACCTTACTGATGCTGCTTATGCTTTAAGTACCCCTCTTCTCCCACAGAATGGTGAATCAGTACCAACCCCCCCACTCCCACCCCCCTGGGGCTCTGGTTAGTTCCATTCCGCCGGCAGCAGGATCTACTATATGGACTTGGTTGACTTATTCTGCTGTATCCAGAGTAACTATCTTTAGACAAAGATTAAATTATTTCAAGTGAAAAATAGGGGTATTTACATGCAGATGAAAAGACAGATAGTTGCAGACCTTGGTTTGTGATCTGAATGAATCTATAAAACTTTGACTGACTGTCTCTGAGAAAGCAGAAGGAGTTTCCCGGTGATTGCTGATTCATTTCATATGCAATGACAACATTATCACATCTGTGCCAAAAGCGTGTAATTGTTATCTCTCATCTTATCTGTTGTGGGAAATAGTGTGGTGCCCTTGAGCTATCAGACCACCATCTGCACAAAATAGTATACTATCTCTAGATAGTAAATGTTAATCAGTCAGTGTAACTGAGGTACCAGGATTATGTATAATAACAAGTATTTGTCTACCACGAACATGCACCAGCAAACACAGACACATGAGCACAGACACACACACACACCAGGAAAAGTGTCACACTGTTTACCACAGAGGATCTGCTTGGTTTCACCCACTATACTTCGCATTTGACCCTTGTTTTAGCACTAAGGCAGATTCCTTACTTTCTTCATTCTTGGTACTGATATGGTCTCTTTTTCTATAAGTGAAATGTATACAAATTCTACTGATAGCATTTACGTTTGGCTATAATTCATTTATTTAACATTTGTTTACTAGGAAAGAGTCCATTTTCAATGAAGGGTCAGGAAGAAACACTCCAGATGCATGTCTTTGGAATATGAGAGGAAACCACAGCACCCCCGAGGTAACCTACACAAACACAGAGAGAACATGCAGACTCTGCACAGAAGGCACCCCAGCTGAAAACTGAACCAGAGAACGTCTTGCTGTGAGGCAACAACAATAACCACTGCACCACCCTGTCATCATTTGTCAATAGTACTACATGTATGGTACCTATGTATAAAATTCTTTACACAGTGTGGAAAGACATATTGTCTTACTCCTTCCTTATGATCCTTACTATTTCCTATAAACCTTAAAAAAGTTGTGCTCTCCTAACAACTCATATTTACCTTGTCATAGCCTTATACTTGTGATAATATTTTTGCCAAGGTCTGTTGGTACTGGTAGCACTAATTTCAACACAAGGAGGGCTGGAATTTCTCCAGTACCTCTCTTCTTCTAGAATTTCTTCATTGTAAAGGCCAGGAACATACTTCAGAACAACATTCATGCAATCAAATTACTCAGCAGTCCTAGTCAACCTGTGAAGTCACTGTCACAGTTGGATAAACAGTGACACTTTTGATGTCACAGCAAATCTAGCAGAGCATGTTTCTTTACAATACAGATTGCCCAGGACATTACAGTCTTAAGTCTGCTGCATTCTAACAAAAGTCATACCACAATGGCAAAACTGGGTGAAGGAGTTATAAATCTGTTCAGAAGCACTAAAACAGCATATGAATAGTATTCATGTCAATACAAAATCGTACTGGATTGTAATTAAGAACAAAATGGATTTTTATGTTTTTATTTCATTTGCAGGGTAAAGCACTGGTTTTCATGGACCTTTATTTAGATGCAGCCCAGGAGCACTGACTGTTTAAGTGACTTGCTCTCAGTGACTCAGTTATGCAATGGGGACTGAGGGAATCAAACTTTGCACCACTTGATTACAAGAAACAGTTTATTAACAGCACCGTAATCCCGTAAACCAAATGCAAAACCTCTAAGCCAATACCCAGACAACTGGTAATGCCTTTGTTTATTAGTCAGTCAAATGGATGGCATCAACAAACTGCCATATGCATGCTTTACATGTTGCACATTTAGATGAACTTGTAATATTTAGGATATAAATTTGGACATTTTACTTGCAAATAAAAATGCAGTTATTTTTAAAACATAAGGAGCATTACTGCATGAAACTTTAAAATCCGGGTGCTTTTCATTATTATTAGAATGTCCATTTTTCACTGTAAAGCTTGTGTGTCAATATCACAACAACAAAAAGGACGTTAATCGAACAGCCTAAAAATCGAAAATGCCATTCATCAAAGTCACTCTTCTGGGGGGCTTCGCCCCACTCATCCCTCACTAATTATATATAGGGTCTATATTAGAACACCGGACATTTGAAATGTCGAGTGTTCTAATATCGACCCATTTTCAGTGAACGTTGAAAATATCGAAGCAACAGAAACCAAATTCTTTCCTAGGGAAAGAATTCAGTTGTCTGTTTCTGTTGCTTCGGTATTTCAGTATTTTCAGCACTCTGGTGAAAAGTTACCGGTCGGGTTCAGGTAAGTTTGCGGTTGTGTGGACGTGTGGGTTAGGGCGGGTTAGGTGAGTTAGGGTTAGGGCACGGGTCAGGTAAGTGTGCAATTGTGTGGTCATGAGGGTTAGGGCAGGATAGGTGAGTTAAGGTTAGGGCACGGGTGAGGTAGCTGTGTGATAGTGACGGACCTTAGGGTTAGGGTTTGGGTTAAGGTAAGTGGATAGTTAGTGGTGTATGTATAGTTTAGTGTAGGGTTAGGTGTAAGAGTTTAGGTGTATGTGTGTGGATTGCTGTTTGTTTGGTGTGCTTGTGTTGTGTGTATGTGTTTTTGAACAGCAAATTTTTTCCCTAGGAAAAAATTCGCTGTTCCGAATGTTTGATGTTTTGTATTTTCGATTGCTAGGGTTCGATATTAGAACACTCGACATTTTGAATGTTCGGTGTTCTAATATAGACCCTTATATATACCAACTCCGAGATCACACTATAGTGAGGAAAGGGTAAATTTTCCAATCTTCACTGTACCACGATCTCATAAAACACACCTCGATGAATGGCATTTTCAGTATTAAAGCCATTCGATTAACATCCTTTTAGATGTCATGATATTGACCCACGGCTTCTACATGTCTGTTCATTAGCATACACATCCTGTCGGCGATTGTACTGAACTGACTGAGTGAGGAACAAATACCTGAATGTGTACTTTTCTGACCATTGCTGGTTTTGTCTTGCTTTTGTCCTGTAGCTACTGTTCACAAGACATGAAAGCAGCATATTCACCTCTAACACTGTTATCCTGGGTGTGAGCACCAACCTCTGTGGTAGAAGATCAGTTGGGGAAGGAAGGAATATGCAGATTTTGTTAACTCATCTGTCCCTGGAAGTGAGTTAGTGGGCTCTAGTTAACTCTAAAACATACCCTGTAATATAGACTGCGATAATTATCTTGGGGAACATGAATGTGTCACAGGAATAGGTTTCTCACATATGTGTAGGTTCACCCATGCAATCAGACCATTGTGATGATGCTACACTCCCCCATCCATAGTTGTGTAGAAGGAAATAAATTGGATAATGAGAAAGAAGGGCGTGCACCAGTTATCAGATGCCAGCAGAGAGCAACAGTAAACGAAAAGCTATGTACGTATGCTCTCTATAACTTTTATACAATAGCAGAAAATGGATGCTCAGTCTTAACCATGCCCTAACTGTGGAAAAGTAGTACTGTTGCCTCACTGCATACCATCCATCCATCCATACATAACATTTTTTCCATTTTTGCACATGGGGTCAGGGTGTCACTTCAACAATGACAATCTTCTAGAGCCAAGGTTTACACCACCAGGCAGCTGCCTCACTACTTACATTCTTATAAAATTACAGCAAATTTTTCCAATCGTGACAGCAGAAACACTAAACAGAAATCTTTCCACCATGCTTACAGAGTACTGAGATTTGTTTTCTAGGAGTACCCATATGTTACACTTTTTGCAACTGTCAAATAAAGTAGTAAATATTACCTTGTATTGGTTATGAATGAAAACAGGCTATGTCATAAAGTTCCTGCAGAGTAAAGGAGCTGTGTGCCATCTTGGAATCCAGTACCTGACCATTTATATTTATATTAATAAAGCAATGTCACTTACATGCAAGCCACTGAAAGCTGTCTGCTTAAATGTTGCACAGTAGGCAAAACAACTGTTGACTTCACTTAACTCTGTTGAGACTAGCTAAAGTGATATTATTATTCATATACTTAATTAACCAAATAGCCATCATTTTTATATTTCTATAAATATGCCAACAGCATTAAGGCAGAAACAAAACTGGCTGTATTTATATGGAAGGTTAGGTCACAAATGCTTGAAAAAAATAGATGTTGGCAGTGTATGCATAGCTTGAATTATTACTAATGTATTGCATGTTATTGTCAAAGCATTACAAAAATTACTTGTTTGTGATTCATAAAATCAACTTTAAAACTTTGAACACAATGAATGGTTTTGTTTATTTATTTCTTTTATTTTCATAGGTTCATAATTTCACAGGAGATTACTAGGCTAACAGCTCTAGAGTCTTTACAGGTCTAGCCAATACAACCTGATTTACCCGGTATATGTCCACTAGGGGCAGGAGGAAGACATGGGTTTGTGCCTATTCCTTGGTATTTTTAGAGTTTACAGATTGCCCCTGTCCATAAGGAACATAGTCGCCACCACAGATGTGAATTTACAGTTCTCCATCCATTGATTCAGACTGGCCTTGAAGAGGGTCAGGGAGGGACTCTGCTTCTTGTGACCAGGAAGCCTATTCCAAAGACGTGGCAATCTATGGGACACTTATCTGTCTCTCCAACATGTTCTGCTTGACACACTAAGTTCAGATCCCTGGAATGAGTGACATTTTTTTTTTTTAATTTCTCCAAGTCTTTTAGGTTTCTAACACCATGATGGGAATGTACCCCATTCCTCAGTCAAAGTATGATTAAAGTTCATGAAATTAGTGTTGTTTCAATCTTTGATGTTAGCCAAAAGTGCTGTTTGCAGCACCTGCAATGTGCCCCGTAATGCTTCCTTCTGCAATTCGTATGGAGTTATATGTATTAGTAACATATCTAAATATGATTGTCGATTCTTTTTTATAAGACCCGTTGCTCCTACTATTACTGGAACTGTCTGGATATCCTTCTTCCATGTTGCTCTCATGAGGCTGGCAGGAGGAATTCTCCACACTGTGTGTAAATCGAATGAGGAGCTCATTCCTTTGACAACAGTATAAATAAGATTGGGAGATTTTCTGAGGAAACCTCATCAGCAGAAGCAGGAAATGAAAGGATAGTTGCCAGTTGGGCATGGGCAAGGACATCGGCCCAACAATACCTTTACAATAAGAGACTCTAAAGCATTATGTTGTAAAAGAAAATCAAGTCCCGACAAAAAGTATTTTAAAGTCAGTCATTTAATACTTAATTTGGCTTAACTGAAATAAATATTTTCGACTCAAACCTAGATGGTTTAAGTCTGTTTTTGCTCTGGTGCGAGCCAGACCAGTTTTAAAATACGCACTCACAAACATTTGAAGTCGACAGTAACTCTTTAAAATACTCGCACATTTTAAACGTTGATGTCAACATCCAGTTCAACATACTGTTCATCGAAGTAGTGCCGGTTTGTGCTTCTTCCAGATGAAAAGAGTAAACAAGACATCATTTGAAACAACTACTCTTCAACAATCACTGAATTATCTGATGGACAAAGACTTTTGGTAGGATTTTCCAGTTTCCAACTTGATCACCTGGTGACTGTTAACAGCTTGCGGTAAGCCTTTTTCTGTCGCCACGTGGATGACATTAAAGACTTAAGTGCAAAGTGCCTATGTGTAGTCAGTATAGATGTTAAATTAGATCATAAAAGGCATGGAATTCTTTGATGAAATGGTATGAAGAAAATAGAACAAAATAAACTTTTTAAGAGTAAAGTTGATGTTGTATGTCTTGCCAAGGTAGTAATAAGATATGATTGGTACGCAAGAAAAGCAAACTCATTATTTACATGTGTAAAATGCAACAGTCTAACTTCATTGTATTATCAGGATTGTGATAAAATTTCCAGGCTATGCAATTAATGCCCTTATTTGAACAACATTGTAAGAAATGGACCGAAGTGTCCACAGGAGGTGAGGGTATGACAGCAGCCAAAATGACAGCACAACTTAATAAACTCACACAGGGGTTTAAGGAAAAGTTACAAAGGTATTATTCAGAGGTTGGACAATCTATAGAACACACATGTTTTCTAATAGGTACCTTACAAAGTGCATTACAGTTGTGGCTGGATAGAATACAGGAGGGAGAAATAGAAATAACTACAATAAAGGCACAGTTGGAAATGGCAGACGATCATATTAAAATGGAAAAGAGACACAGAGAACAGACAGTAATGGAAAAAGAAAGTATACAATGAGCAAATGCTAGTTTATTGAAGCAAATTGAGGAGTTACTTGAGCAACTTAGAAAAACATCACGTTAAGTCTAAGGATATTAATCTAATCAACACCTCTACAGATTTGTATCAGCAATCTCAATTGCTCCAGGTGATTCCGCAATGGAATGACAATAAGGGACTTTTCTATAATGTGGTGGCTTTTGAAGAATGGGTCACACATACAGATTGGTCAGAACCTTTGGAAAAATGTTTCAGAGTTTTTATACCAAAATGTTTTGCTAAATACATACAGACAAAAAAGTTAAGAGGTGTCTACACATATACAGAGAATGAGGGCAGTTTTGTCAGCATACACTTAGGGACAGCCATTAATTACTAAGCTGTTAGACAATTTCAACATTACAGTCTCTGACAGATTAATAGAACAGACAGAACATTTTAAAATTACTTATCAGATAGTGCAAAATAAGTAAGATAAGGAAATGCAGGAGGAAGCCGTCCAAAAGCATATAATCCATAGTTTTATGGAATAGGTTAAAGGGGTACCAGGTGATACAAAGTGTATAAAACACTGGAGGAGGTGATGACCAGACTAATGAAGGGCAAAAAATAGATGGAAAGCAGTGCATAGCAAAAAACATTTTCTGTATTAAGGAGGATGAGGAAGAGCAGGATGAGGTATATGCTATTGGGCAAGGTAGAGGAAGGAGATGGAGTGATGCACAACAGGTTGTTAGAACAGTGTCAGTTCTTCCTCAAGTAGGATGGGATGGGATGGACAAGACAAGGAGGGAAAGGAGGTGACGTACTTTTTGTGTAAAACGCATATAAAGCAAGAATGCCAGCATTATAAACAGTGGAAAGAAAAACAAATAGGAAAGGGCATTTATTTAAAACAGCCCAATATAGAGGAGAGACAAAATCAGTACTATAATCCAAACAAAAGAGTATGCAGGGAGAGATCCACCTTATAATCCAGACAATGAAAGGTTAGAAGACACGTCAAGAGAAATTATTACGACAGTGTATGTGGACAATGATGAGGAAGACAAAAGAGAACACATCTGGTGCATTCGATAACGGGTTCACTACATAATCTCGAAATTTTGAAATACTGAACGCCAAAATCTCGAGACTATATAGCTGAAACTCCTAAATACCGAAAGATCAAAAGTGCGAAATTCAAAATCCCGAATGTACAACGCACATACAGCACACACATACACATGCACACAACTTCCCCCACAATCAAACATATCATCCTACACTACAGATAAGCAGGGGGGCAAGCCCTCCTGCACCTCCCACACCCCCCTACTTAAATATACTAACTCCGAGATCGCACAAACAGACACACAAGGGAAACTCACACCCACACATTTTACAGTCTCTCACACACACACATCACAGTCACAGCACACACTAACACACACTAAAGCCCCTAACCAACACACTTACACATAGATACTTACCTGAATTCCACCTATACATCCACAAATCACAACACCAGAAGTGCTACTTCAATATCTCCATACATCGGGATTTTGAAATTTGCACTTCTGGTCTTTCGGTATTTAGGGGTTTCGGCTATATGGTCTTGAGATTTTGACATTCGGTATTTCAAAATTTCGAGATTGTGTAGTGTACCCTCGATAACACATACAATGATAGATCCAGCCTTGGAAGACATGGAATAGGGGTGTGCCTCCCCTGCCCACATCACTTGATTAGTCTCTTTTACACTGAGTGGTAATGGGAGACCATTGGTCACCCTATGGGTAGAGGGGATACCATGGCAAAATGTTCTTATTGATACTGGGCAGCAGTCTTGGTAACAAACAGAAGGTTAAAAATAAATTATCAAAAGAAAACAGTTATCTCGGGCTTCAGTGGAAACTCTGTGGTGGCTGTTAGCAGTCAGACAGTTTACATTAGGTTTGAAGAGAATGGAGAACCATTAAGGGCAACATTTCTATTACATCCCAGCTGTGGTACATCCATTCTAGGAATGGATATACTCACAAAATTGGACGTAGTAGTAGATCTCCCCAATAAAATATGGAAAGCAATGTGAGAGCAAGAAGAAATTAAGTGCATGGTAATATAGGTGAGTCAAGTTGACAAAAAGGATAAGGTTTTTACAGAAATTACAGTGGAGCAAAAAAGATGTGGGATAAATTGGAAAGTACTTTTCAGGATCTATAAACAAAATCAGAAACAGACTGTGGAAAATTAAAAGAAGCCATAGAGGCAGGAAGTCCAAATGACTTTATTCCACCATTCCAAAAATAGTATCCTATTCCAACAGAGGCATAAAATGATATGAAAAAGTGCATCCAAGAATGGGAGCAACCAGGGATTATCAAAAGGGGTATAGCCCAAAAAATTCACCTATATGGTCAGTGTTAAAAAAGGAAGGGAGTTACAGGTTGGTCCTGGATCTTAGAAAAGTAAATGATTGCACAATCCCATGGGCTCATTTAACATCTGGGGTTCCAGTGCTATCAGCCAGAATTAAACCTATATGTAAATAGTTTTCACTCATTGATCTAGCTAACAGATTTTTTGCTGTTCCTTTACAGGAAAAAGAATGACAAGAATTTGCCTTTACTTTTGAAAATTAGCAGTATGTAATGACAAGACTGCCACAAGTGTTCCAAATTGGAGGAACTTGAATTGTTGTGGCAGATCAGACTCAATGCCTTCAACTACCCAGGATTGAATGAGGCATGTTCCATCGCCTGTATATTAAAATTGAATAGTTTACATAGATGAACATTTTTTAATGACTCTTAAATTAATAAGTTTACTCATTATTTACATATGCATTATATATAATTTTATTTATATTGTGGTGTATTTATGTATTTCTTGTAGATTTAGTTATAACTTATTCAATTATTTTATTATTTATATTTGATGGAAGTACACACAATTCAGTGTACATTTAACTGTGTATAGCTTTAATTTTCTAAGTAGGGTTCCCGCACTTTTTTATTTAAAAAGATCTGTTTATTGATTAATTGTTTATGTTCTGAGGAAGTTTGCATTTAGACAAACGAAAAGCGCTTCATCTACTGTGTCATTTTTACTTGGTGCTTATCTGTGGATTTAATTTTTTACTTGGTGCCTATCTGTGGATTAAATTGTCATTCCGTGTCTACGAGCTGGTTTGTCATTTTTTGTTTTTATTAGTTCTAGTGCCGTGTGTTGTTCCAAATGAGTCCAGTAATTTTTCATCAAACTGTAGGGCCTGTACTGCAAAGAACTAAGCTATCGGAAAATGTGCTCCATTACATTGATAATATTCTGATACAGTCAGAGACAGTGGAGGAACATTACAAATATCAAAGAAAGGTATTTTGGGCCTTACATGAAGTGGGAGTTAAGGTCTATAAGTCAAAGCTACAGTTTATGAGGCAAGAGGTAAAGTTCTTAGGCACGCTAATAACACCTATGGGTAGAAAACTGGGTAAGGAAAGACTAAAGGGAATTTTAAATCTTCTGATGCCCCTAACGGCAGCAGATTTGAACAAATTTATGGGAATTATGAATTATAACAGAGAATTCATTGAAGATTATGCCACAGTGGCAGCACCACTGTATAAGATGCAAGGAGACCAAACAATATCAGTTAACATTACAGTGGGGGCCAGTAGAGGAAAACTCCTTTAATAGGTTAAAGCAAAAATTAGCCCAGGCTAAAGAATTGATAGCTCCAATCAGCAAGATTACCTTCTTTTTAGAGGCAGCAGCAGGACCTGAAACCATATCTGTAGTGTTACTGCAGCCATGACCACTGGGCTAGTTCCCGGACACGGAGCAAAAGTTGAAGCCAGTTACTTTCGGTAGTTGAAAGCTGACACCAGTTGGTTACCACCCATGTATATAGCAGTTGTTAGCAATATACTGTGGAATTAAGCAGAGTATCTAACAATGCTCTCAAATGTAATAGTTCTAACCCCACATCAAGTCAGTTAAAGCTCTGTTATATACTACAGAAATGGAAAAGATTACAGAAGGGGTGAGCCAAACAGTATTTTCAAAATGGCTAGCAACTCTCAATACAAAAGGGATTTACATTGAAGTAGCGAATAAATATTATCTATCAAAACTGGTAAACTGTTTGGGAAAGGAGCATAACTGCATGGAATACACTGAAAAACCAGAGAGATCTCCTGTCAAGTCTGAATTTGATTCCAGAATAAACACTGTTTATCTGGAAGGGGCAAGGTTTTGGAAAAATGGAAAATGCCATACTAGATTTTCAACAGCAGATCCAAAAAAGGGACATTGAGAGGTACTTATCAAATTATCAGGTCACATGTCGGCTCAAAGAGCAGAGTTGGAAGCAGTAAAATATGTACTACAGCATTATAAATTTAGTTAACATCTACAGTGGTAGTACTTATGTGATAAATTCTTGAAGATTACATATAGGTTCATAGGTTCATAGGTAGGTACTAGGCTATCTGCCCGAGGGCATTTATAAGCCTAGCCAGAGTGTGTCGGCTTTCGCCACCCCATTGATTAATTAACTGATCCTCTGTCAAGCAGAGACAATGAAGTGATCCCAGGGGCGTATTTTCTGTTACCCATCCATTCGTCAAGGTTTCCCTTGAAGAGTGTTAGTGAGGGGCTCTGCCTAATGTCATTAGGAATTTTGTTCCAAAGCATGGGGAGTCTCTGTGACAGGAATCTATCCCTCCAGCATGTTCTATTTATTGTTGTGGCGAGGTCTAGCTCACTAGAGCGAGTGGCTCGCAGTGACTTGGATTTCTTTAGGTGGAGCATGTCCATCAATTCTGAGTTGGACATGGCTTTGTAAGTCAGGCAGAGATCACCTCTGAGTAAGCGATATGCCTCTGAGTATAGCTGGAGTTTTTCCAGTCGGGCTGCATAGAACATATGTTTGAGACCAGTAATCCTCTTGGTAAGGTACTTTTGTGGTCTTTCCAGCTGTTGGAAGTATCTTGTGAGGTACATCCCAAACGGGGCATTGTACTCAATGATGGGTATGATTAGTGACGAGTAGAGGCGCACTATAACCTCTTTATTTCTAGATGCGAACCCTTTAGTAATTAGATGGGCTACATAGAAGGATTTCCTAACTACTTTGGCAATATGATTGTCAAAGGAGAGATTCCTATCTACATGGGTCCTCAGATCTCTTATTACCTCTTCTGTATTAAGGGGCTGCCACCTATGTGGTAATTCATGGGTGTTTTGTTTTTCCCAAACGGGGTGACTATGCATTTTTTGGCATTTAGCCTGAGACTATGACTTTGACACCAGGTGTCCGTCTCAGTAAGGCCCTTTTGGAGAATGTCTGTGTCAGCCGATGAGTCAATTATGGCTCCCAGTTTGCAGTCATCGGCAAACTTGGTTAGCCATAGTCCTCCTGTGTTTGCCTGTACTTCTGAGAAGTATATGCTGAACATTAGGGGTCCCAGGACCGAGCCTTGTGGGACACCACTTGTGACTGGTTTAGAGTCGGACCTGGAGCCCGCTATTCTTACCATGTGAGTTCTGTCTGTAAGCCAGTTGGCAACCCATCTCATGACGTAGGGTTTATGTTCAGGCTGGTGAGTTTTTCTATAATTCCTGAGTGGGGAATGGTGTCAAAAGCCTTGGTGAGGTCAAGGTAGGCTGTGTGAATTACCTTCCCCTCATCTATGGCCTTGACGACTGTCTCGAAGAAGTCAACCAGGTTTAGTAGGCATGATCTGCCCTTAATAAAGCCGAACTGGGTCGGGTCAAGTGTTTGGAGGTTCCCAATGTCTTTGTTAATGAGTTCTATGATGATGCGCTCCATAGCCTTGCAGACTAGGCTAGTCAGGCTTATGAGGCGATAGTTACCAGGGTCAGTTGTGGCCCCTCCTTTGTGGAGCAGAATAACCATTGCTGTGCACCATTCTCTGGGCATGTAGCCTGTGGAGAGACTGTTTAGGTGGGGGGTTAGTTTGTTCTGTAGTTCGTGCAAGACACAGCCTGGGACACCATCTGGCCCCATTGACGCTGTGCTTTTGGCTTTTGAAAGGGCTGTTTTCACCTTTGCATCTGTGATTTCCAGGACACTACACTTTTCCGGTATTGTTGTGGGCCCTTTTGGGGGTGAGAGGGGGTGAAGTTTGCATTGAATCTATCTGCCAGGATGTTGGCAATATCAGTGGGTTCAGTATATTTTGTGCTATTTTGCACTAGCTCAGAGCATATCTGCGAGTTGCCACTTAGATTCTTGACATAGCTAAAGAAGGCTTTGTGGTTATCTTTTGAATCCTTGGCTATTTTTCTTTCAAAGTTAGCCTTGGAGGATTTTATGAGGGACCCTAGTTTTTTACAGATACTGATCAGGGATGTCTTTCCTTCTTGGCATTTGCTTTTTTTCTGAACTAGTTTCCTCCTTCTAGTGTATAGCCTGTTTATGGCAAGGGTCCACCAGACTGGTTTCTTTCTCTTAGGGGAGTAAGTCTTGGTTTTGCTAGGGATGGCATGATCCATGCATCCTTGTAGGTGCTCATAGAGTGCATTTGTAAAGGTTTCTGCATCTTGGGCAGCATTATCCTTTAGCTTGGGGGCTGTGAAACTTACCACCTCTGTCTTAAGTAAGGTGAAGTTTGCATTAGAAAAGTTTTTTACTGTGGTTGCCTTAGTTGGGGGTGGTGGTGGGGTGTGGACATCCAGAGTGATTAGTTTATGGTCTGATCTAACCAGTGATGGGTTGACCTCTGGTGTGGAACACCTGCCGCCCATGTTGGTGATGACCAGGTCCAATATGTTTTCACCTCTGGTAGGGGCGTTTACCAGCTGATCCAGGGCATTTGAGTTGATAAATTCCAGGAAGCGCTGGACCTGGGAGTTCGTACTTGAGTAGTTTTCCCAGTTAACGGTAGGGTAATTGAAATCAACCAATATCAGGGTGTTCGGTAGGACCTTCATGTCTTCCAGTGCCTCCAGAAAGGCGGAGTGGTGGTCCTGGGTCATGGAAGGTGATCTGTACCAGGCCACAATTTGCATTGCAGATTTGCCTGATATTAGTTGCACATGGATGATCTCGGAGGTATCATGCTGCACCACTAACCTGGAGGTGTAGGTATCCTTGATGAATATGGATACACCCCCTCCTTTTGTGTTTTAGTCCATGTTCTGTGGCCAAAATGTGTGGTATGAGTTGTAGCCCAGTAGTGCTGGTGTGCTCTTTGGAGCCTTGAACCAGGTTTCAGTTACTGCACAGATGTCGACGTTCTCCATACTGAGGAGTGCTTCGAGCGCATGCATTTTGAGATTTAAACTCCTGGCATTGAGTAGCATAACCCTCATTTTTTTATTTGTGTTGTTTATGGAGGTGGGTTTGACTTTTGAGCCTTGCCTAAAAAAGGCACTATGGGGGCAGCAAGAGCCTTGGCCAGTATTCGAAAGTCTAGGGGTGACAGGTGCAAGCTGTCTCTTGCAAAGCAGTGAGGCCTGTCGAGCATGGATACATGGGCCAGGAGACATTTCGTAGACAGTGTAAGAAAACCTTTAAAGCACTCTCAAGTTTTAAAAGATATGTGGAACATCAAACAAAAGCATAATCTACAGAGGCAGTTCACCATTATAAAAGGAAAAGCCCATCAAAAACAAAACAATGTGGATGCACAGGGTAACGCTTTAGCTGATGCAAAAGTCAAACAAGCAGCTGAAATGGGTTACCCACTATACCTGAAGGAGACAGAGGGTGAACTACAGTTCTCAGAGGTAGCAATAAATAAAAAGATAGCAGAATACGATGAGCTACAGGTAGATTTGAGTGAGGTACAAAAAGAAAAAGGAACTGAGGAAAAATTAAAACAGTGCAAGTAGTTAGAAAATGATACAGGAACAAAATAATATTATGTATACTTGACCTTAAAAGGAGCAGCATTACCTTATGTCTCTTATGGGTTGTCACCAATTATTGGGACACATAGAAAAAGTAAAGCTATGGAAGGTGGTAAAGGAAAATACTGGCACCCAAAGCTAAAATAGTTGTGTCAGGTAATACAGAATAAACATTTGATTTGTTTACAAACAAATCCCACAACAAGAAAGCAGCAGATGCATAGAGTTCTAGCAGCAGATGGCCCATAGTCTTTCGCTTTTCCCAGTTAGGGGACACCACAGCAGAACTCCAGTCCACTCATGATTGGCAGTGGATCTTACAGTGCCGTGTTGCCAGCCCGACGCCCAGCCTTCAACGAAGGCACTCCCATTCACGCTTGCACCTACCTGCATGTCTTTAACATCACTCAACCGCGGGGAGGACATGCAGACTACACACAGAAAGTGGTCCAGCCGAGAATCAAACGGGAGAACCTCTTGCTGTAAGGCAATGGGATGGTGGAAAGAATGAATTGCACAATTAAGGACAGACTAAAGAAATTTTTCATGGAAAAGGTGAATAACTGGGTTTCTCATGTACTAACTATTTTGATGGGCATTAGGGGTACTTCAAATAGTAAGATGGGAATTTCAACATTTGAGGTCAGGATAGGGAGACAAATACCTACCTCTAAGTTTTCTAGTTGATTCATAGGTTGGTACTAAGCTAACTGCTCTTGTGAGCCATTTTAAGCCTAGCCAGTTATCACTTGTGAGACTCAAGCCCTGCACCTTGTGCTTGTAAGGCAAGCACCTTAACCATTAGGCCACCCTTCCACCTCATACATTAAAGATGGAGAAACCTTTGTTGGAAGCAATGAAGCATCAAAAATGTTAAAGGACATGCAAGACGGATGTGATGAAATAGCAAGAGAACAAGCTTTTTGCCTATGGTCTAAAATACCCATACAGCCAAACGAGGAAACATGGGCAATTGGAGAAAAGATTTTAGTAAAAATGTCAACAGGTCATGACCATGGGACAGTAATTAGCAAGGGCCATATGAAGATATACAGCAAATAGGACTATTGGTATACAAAATAAAACATGTAAAAAAGGTAAATAAAGCATTCTAGTGCACAGAGATCAGTGCAAATTAATAACTGAGAGTAAGAACAAAAAGGCAGAGAGATAACAGTGTCATCTGTTTTTCAGATGCGGGTCTACTTGTTTGGAATGCCATTCAGTCAATGAAAAGAAAAGTAAGAAACAGACAAAGAAGAGCTAGTGTGTAAAAAAGACACCAAGGAAAAGATATGGAAAAGGAATGCTTTATTAATTTTAACATTTGTGTACAGAGGGTTGGGAGGGTGGCCTAATGGTTAAGGTGTTTGCCTTGCAAACAGAGCTATTTTAAAAATGGTAATCAAACAAAATGTAAAAGTTAACAGGCTAAAAAGACCACAGAATTGGGTACCTGATTTTAACACATTCGCAGTAATGCAGATGGTATATGTACTGATTAATAATGCAACAAAATGTTGGATGTGTACACCCATTCCAAAGGCATGAGAAATAGTAGCTTTAAAATCAGTACCAATGAAACTGGAAGAAACTGTGCAGGTGTTAAATTCCAGTCGGTCATGTTTATGGGTCAGTGCAACAGATCTTCCAAGGTTAAATGTGTGCTGGTCTGATAAGGAGAGTAAATGTCTAAATCAGACTGTTTCGATACTGGTGGGAAATAGTAACTGTAATTATACTATACTAAAAGAATGTTTTAGTTTTAATGAAACAGGAAGGCAGGTATATGAGACAAATTTAAGTAATGCAATACAAACAGAAAATTATGGCCTGGCAAATAACATAACAGCTTTGAATATGTTTTGGACAGATTAACATAATTGTAATTCAGAAAATGATACTGGTCAGTTCTGGCAAAGAGTAAAGTTTAGGGTGCCTACTCAAATAAGCAATGAAAATGAAGAATTCAGGGTGTACTCGTTTGCAGCATGGTTAATGCAACAAATAAAAGCAATTCAGTGGGAATACTATGTGAAGGGGAGTATTACATATGTAGAAATAATGCGTATAAGTGGTTTCCCATGGATTAGACAGGATCATGTTATTTGGGTTATGTAGTACCTTTAATGACAATAATACAGGAGCTACAAGAGGGAAAAATAGAAATGCAAACAGAAAAAGAGACATATCAAATGTCATAGAACAGTTAAATCAATCCTGGATCTATAGTCATGACATTACTGCACCAGCAGCAAAAGGTTTACAATACATGGATTTGGGAGATATGTCATAGCTGGTGCAGGAATATTACCCGCATATGGTGCGGTTAAGTCCATTTGATAGTTTAGACGGTTGTCTAAGATATTAGAGGTACTAGCTAATGCTATGGAATGACAGAACACATAGAAAAGGTGGTGGCATTGCCTTGATATGGAGTCATTGCCCCTACTAAACCCAGTCACCTCCCTTAATCCAACTACCCTCACCTGTCTATTCTCCTTACATACTCCTATCCTTTCTTGCTCCTCCTCCACCTCTGTCCAACACTGTCTTTGTTATTAAATATTACTACCCAAATATCCTCTCTTCCACTTTCTTTCTTAGCTTCCTCTTCCACCTCCTTCCTACTAAGAGACCACATCTATACCCTACCACCTCTCACTGTCCCCTACTACCAAACTCACTATATATCTCTAAACTCAATCTTTAACCCACTTTTTCCACTCCTACAAATTTCTTTCCTAACTCATTATCCCACTCTGTCACTATGCCTCTCTACACTAATATCATAATCCTATCTCCTGTCATCTCTATCTACTCCTCCACCTTACATCATATCACACAACCCACATACCTTTCAAACCATCACACTCAACATCCATGCACACACATACTCTTCCAAGTTATTCCACAATAGGCTCTACCTTATTTTCTCCAGACATAATTCTACTAGCTAAAGTAAAAATCCTCCATCTACACAAAGCCCACTATAATTATCCTAAACTAGACTACCACCATAAAACTAAAAAAACAACTACACCCTATAAATCAAACAACCCTTGCTAACTTAATAAAGTGTGGAGACATATACCCAAACCCAGGGCCACAGTCCAAAATGCATAACCAACCCAACTCCATAAAATCCTTAAACTTCACTACCATCAATCTACAAAGCATTAGAAATAAAATTCCCCACTTCCATGCATGGTTACACCAAAACAAACACAATTTCACTGTTATAACCCAGACTTGGCTTAAACCATTCATCAACAGCACATAATTCCTATCCTCCAACTATACATGCCTCAGGAATGAGAGAACACATAGAAAAGGTGGTGGCATTGCCTTGATATACCCAAATATCGACACCATAGTCATAGTAAATACTGTGGGAAGAAATAGCCAGGGAAGTGTTATGGCTAGGCATGTATAGGCCCTAGGGCTGATAGCCTAGCACCAACGTATGAATCTATGAACCATTCCACAGTTCTCCTCAGCAGAACTTTTAGTAATCCTCCTAAAACTAAACAACTATAAAACCCTCTGCATCTTAGTAATATACATTCCCCCAAGTGACAACATTCCCATTCTAGAGGATATTCTAGCTTAGTCATCCAAAAATATTCAAAATGAAACAATCTTCCAGGGGATGTAAACATTAATTGGTTAGATATCACTAACCAAACCCCCCAAACTAACATCAACGTATTCAACTACACCCAGCTTATCTCTGATATAACTAGGCCCGATAACAAAAACAACCAAGACTCAGTCTTAAATTGGATCCTTGTATCTGACCTAAATAAGATCTTTACATTTGAAATATTACCAAACAGCATCAGTGACCACTTATCAGCCTTTGCTATACATAAAATTTCCACAATTGTTAGTAACCACCAATTAAAAGAAACTAGAGACTTATCCCAATTCTCTCGGAAAACATAAAGAATTTTTTACAGCATACCAACTGGACACCATGAAAAATCATTCCTCTTGATGATGCAGTTGAATTATTCAATTCAACATTTCTCAAAATCTTAGATAGGGTAGCACCAACCCGATTAAAAAGAGTCAAGACTGATCATGCCACTTGGCTCACCAAATCCACAAGGCAAATCGTGTCCACTAGAGACAAAGCTTGGAAATCATGACAAAAATATAAAAACCCAGCTGACCTTGCACTATACAAACAACTACGTAATCAGGCTAAATGGCAGGTAACCAGAAACAAAAAAGAATATTTCCATAAACTAAAGGACCAGCATAGGCCAAACCCACAAAAATTCTGGGGAGCAATAAATTCCCTTATACACCCAGCCTCTAACACCAGTCTTTGCCCAAACCTTGATTAAAACCCCTCTGATATAGCCTCTCTCTTTAACTCATTTTATTGTCACCATTGTCAAGCTGACCACCACTTTCCCTCCTTCTAACCCTAACTCATCAGACTAACAATCTATGCATTCTAAACCTTCCTCTTTACCTAAGTTTCTTTCTCTCCAACACTGACATGCAATATAAAAAAACTCTTTCTAAAGCTCAAACCTTGCACCTCTGCTCCTGACAGCTTACCTGCTGAATTCCTAACAATATCTGCAAGCTCCATCACTTACCCCATTAGTATGCTTATCAATAGATCAATCCAAGAATCCCACATACCAAATATCTGGAAGAAAGCATACATTCTTCCTCTGCACAAAGGCAGCAAAAATGCAGACATCTTTAACTTTCGGCCCATCGCTATCCTCTCTCCCATTTCACAAATAATAGAAAAATGTGTCCATGCCCAACTTTTCAACCATTTAATTAATAACCAACTTCTCACCCCAACCCAACATGGCTTTATACCAGGCCATAGCACCAACACAGCTCTCATCTCCTTTATGAATACAGTAAATCGAGCACGCAATTTCAGTCTGATCATCTCTGCACTCTTCCTTGACCTTTCAAAAGCTTTTGATACTATTTCATACTCCCCTTTTCTCTCTAAACTCAACAATCTTGGTGTCTCACCCCAACCCTAAACTGGTTCTCAAACTACCTCTCTGGCAGATATCAATCAACTAAATGGCAGCAATCCTGTTCCCCTTTCCTCAGCATCTCCACAGGTGTCCTCCAACGCTCCATATTGGACCCCCTTCTATTCAATATATTCATCAATAACTTCCATAACTACCTTATGCATGGTACAGTGATCCAATATGTAGATGATTTGACAATCATCTGCACTGCTAAACCCCCTTCTGAGTTACTATAACCCAAAATGCCTTTATATCCACTGAAAAATGGATGTCAAGCAATCACCTTGCTCTCAACTCAAACAAGACTAAACTGATCCTATTCACTCCCAAAAAAAACAACCTCCCTAAATTGGACTGAGTTCTCTATCCACTCCCACAATAATACCACCATTGAAGTAGTCTCTAGTACTAAACTGTTAGGAGTCATTATTGATGAAACCCTAACATTTGATCTCTACATATTCAATATCATCAAAAAAACACATCAGAAATTCGGCACCCTTTATAGGCATAGCTATTGCCTCAACAACACTGCTAAAAAGACTCTAGCTTCCATCTTTCTACTTCCATCCCTGCTATATGGTGCCCCTATGCTCACAAATATCCACTCATCTCTTAAAACAAAGCTTAACTCATATTACAATAAGGTCACCAGATTTGCAACAAATGCTATATCCTCATCACACCATGTTCCTCACTGCAACAACTAAACTGACTAGAGCCACCACTCTATCTCAACTACCTACAATTAACTATTGCACATAAAATGATATATAAACCCAGAGCATGTCCCTCTCTCTCCTCCCTACTATCATTGTGCCAACTAAATAGACCTCTTAGATTGGAAAATAAAACACTGATTAAAGTAGACAAACCCCACCAACTCCCAGCCAGTCAAATGCTCTATTCCTTCAATGTTTCTAAACTTTGGAATACCCTCCCATCCACAATAACCTCCATCACATACCCTGCACTTTTTAAAAAAAAACTCTTAGACAACACTTCTTCTGCTGGTTATGCCAATGCCAAAAATAACCATCTCTACAGCTTTCTTCCTCTGTTGTGCCATTCCCACTCTACCCCTCCTCTTTCCACTCAACTGGTCAATATGTATGTAGTCTAACATGTTCTAAATATCATAGTTAAATCAATGCCTAAGATTGTTACTGCATTGCCTTCTAGCTATTTATGTAGCTGTAACTATATGTCTGTGTTTTTATGTATTGCCTTCTAGCTATCTATGTAACTGTAACTATGTTTTATTGTAATTTGCAATGTTTAATTTTATGTGGAGCTTTTCTCCCCAGGCCTCCACTGAAAATGGGTTCATCTAGGCCCAGTGGACCTTCCTGGTAGACAAATGCAATACATAAATAAATAAAATAACAGTTGAAATGACGGCAATGAGAACTATGGTTCTCCAAAATCGTATGGCTTTATATTTCTTACTGGTGTCACTGGGGTGTCTGTGCACTCATAGGACTGGAGTGTTGTACATATATTCTGGATATGTCAGAATCCATCAAGCAAAGAATAGCGGAGGTGTCAGAAAAAGTACTGATTGGAGTGATAAGCTGAATAGTCTATTTTCAGGATGGTCCAGATGGATCATTATCACATTGATTGTAATTATTGTCATTATTTTCCTAATTGGTATTGTTTTTACACACATAAGGCTTTGTGTAACAAAAACATTTAACCAAATTAATATTATAAATACAGAAGAGTTAATACACTTTTGAGGTTTTTCTTAACTGTTTTAATAAATTTTTTTCATTTTTTTTTTGTTGTCGCTGCTGTTTAAATAACAAAAGGGGGAATTGTTAGAATAAATTGTTCAATGTAAGCAAATTGATTTATGTAAAGTGTTAGTACAATACATGTTGGGCACAGTGGTATAGATTTTTGGTATCCATGAGCTTACCCTTGTAGACTGTTATATACTGTTCTGCACTGCCCTACACTTTTCTACACTTTTCTACATGGGCAGTAGGAGGCTGGCATGAGGAATTCTCCACAGTATGTGTAAATTGAATGAGGAGCTCATTCCACTGACAACGGTCTAAATAATTGAAGAGACTGACTGAATTTGAAGATTTTTTTGAGGAACCTCGTCGGCAAATGCAGGAAATGAAAGGAGAGTTGCCAGCCAGGCATGGGTAAGAGCATCGGCCCAACAATAGCTTGACAATAAGAGCCTCTAAAGCATTTATGTTGTAAAAGATAATCAAATCTTAACAGAGTATTTTAAAGTTAGTCAGTTAATGCTTAATTTGGATTAACTGAAATAATTATTTTTGACTCGAACCTAAATGTGTAAGTCTGTTTCTATTCTGGTGCTTGGTACTTTAACAAATATATTTCAGACATTTGTTACATAGTTAAGTTGATATGCAGAGATAAATTTTTGCTTCACACTAGCATATATACCTGCATTTTAGTACTTTTTGTGTTATACTGATCTGTACAAAACTTTTGTTTTCTTCTTACATTTATATTTTTGAATGCATTTTTTGCCCAGGTTGTTCCTGAAAAGAGTCTTCAAACCAGTGTATGTTCCAGGGTAAAAAATATATAGGTTCCTAGGTGAATACTTGTTTAGCTGCCCTGAAGGGCCATTTTAAGCCTAGGTAATGACCTGAAGCTATAATCAAATCTAGTACCCTGTATTTGTGAAGTGAAAACCTTAACCATTATCACACTACCCCCCCAAAAAAAAGTTCTACTTGTATTAAGATTACATTACCCTAGATGGAACTTGAACCTCCAGTCACTGGCTTGGGAGGTCAATGCCTTATTCATTAGGCCACTTGAGTCCATATAACTAAAGCAAATAAAAATAAAGACACTACGAGACTAAAAATAAATATAGATACAAGAGACACAAAAATAGAAGTAAGAACATTTCTTATAATAGCTTCTAGGGAATCCACTGGAAAAATCTAACTATAGTTTAAAGTGGGAGAGTAGCAGGAAATAATTCATATGGACTATGTGATGTAAGTTTGGATGACTGAAAAGAATAGAGGGGAAAGGGAGCTGGTTAAACAAGCGATTAAAGGTACTGCAGAAGGCAAACTTCTTTCAGATGGAGTCTAGAAGATAAAACAATCTTATATGTATAGTGCATTCATGCACATATTTATGATAGTGTTTTTTTCAGAAAACCTGATGAAACCACACAGTGGGATTCAGAAAAGTTCACCACACATAATTTACTAAGCACAGGTTGGTAAATTAGAGCAATAGTAAGAAAATGCAATTCAGAGACAGCTATGGCCACATTGAGGATGACCTCATTATCATATTATTAGCATCTTTCTGAATCACACACACTAGCACTGTCAGACTTGACCTAGTTAATGTTCTCCCTAGAGGCCCGTGTATCTCATTAACAAAGGAAGTCACCTTCTTCTCTCTCTCTCACACACACACACACACACACACACACACACACACACACACACACACACATGCATTCATGCACACCTAGACATTCCTACACATGTGCCTACATTCACCCATCAACAAAGAAGCCTTTCCACAGTCAATCACACTCACTAAAGAGCTTCCCTATTCACCCACATGCATACTTCAACACAAAGACACACAGACATACACAGATATATCTATACACACACATGCACACGCACACACACACACACACACACACACACACACACACACACACACACACACACACACACACACACACACACACACACACACACACACACACACACACACACACACACACACACACACATACACACACACACACACACACACACACACACACACACACACACATACATTGGCATGACAGATTCATATCCCAAAGTATCCTCCAACTCTGGAACAAACCTCCACTACATGCTAAGCAGAGTAGTACCACTGCCATCTTCACAATAAACCTGGAGAATTGTATGGGCAGCCTCTCTTGTGTCCAACTTGAAGCTGGAAGGAGCTTTTGAATATTGTGTATTATCTAGTCCAGTAATGGTCAGCAGAATGATGAACTTATAAACCACAGAATAAATTATTAATTAGTTTTGTTATGACCAATCTCTCCTTTAATGAGGTCTTCAGTGTCATAATTTAGGTTGCCATCACTTTATTTTGCTATTCTTTATTAACTGATTCATTTGTGCCACATTTGGAAGCACTTACTGTTGTTGCTTCATACTATTCATCTCACCAGTTTTGAGATACGTTCTGCATATTCTCTTCCTTCTAATTAAAAGGATTTGCACTGTGTGCGCTGGTTTTCAGAATGTGCAATAGCTGAACAGAGAGTAACCCAAATGGACTGTTTATATAACTGCCATGTTGTAGTGAATGTGTGCATGCATCCAGTTCTAAACTGATGCTCTATCCATGATTACTTTCACTGCTTTGAAGCCACTGAGTACCAGGATAGTCTTAGTATAAGCTGGGTATTGGAGAATGAATGAATGAATGAATGAATGAATGAATGAATGAATGAATGAAAACAAAAGATGTGAGTATAAGATGAGATCTGTGATATTTTTTAAACCTTCACAAATATGGCTTTTTTTTTACAAACAATTAGAATTGCAAAAAACAGTTGCAGAGCTTTATTTCAATTGCTGCTCCCATACTCTCAGTCTTGGCCACCATGTGTTATATTTTAAAAAGAAAAGTAGTCCACTCATGAAAGAGTTTACCCAATGATACCATAAGTACCATTACTGATGGATGATCAGAGATCAGTGTGTTTGGGCAATAAAATACACATTGCTTAATAAGAGAGTAACTGCACTGTCAAGCAATTTTGTTCAATCAGTGGTTCATCTCTGTTATCATTTTCTATTTTCATGTTTATATTACTTTTTGGAACATTTTATTTTTACTTTTACTCACGTGTTAGTGATGTTAGTGATCATTTATCTTTGGATGTTTTCCCAGCTTTCCCTTGTATTCATATGAAGCCTATGTTTTGGCTTCAGTTACACTTGGCAAGAAAACCAAAACTAGATCAATTTCACCACCACATTTAGGCACTCATACTCATGACATCATGTAAACAGAGCCTGCAGTTACCAAAGGCAAAGAGACAGTTGTCTGCAAGCTTTGTAAACTTTCTCATTAATTCAGATTAAAGCTGTTATTGTTATGATTTAATAAGCTTGGTGTGTTGGCAGCAAGAACAGCAAGTCTATTGTAAGGCCATCTTTGAACCTAAATAACATCTGGCTGGCAGCCCAACAATCTGCATGTAAGTGGATGTTTCATGCATTCAGAAAAAAAGAGCACACCTGTCCTAGGCACAGTTGTTAGCTGCAATTAATACTAGTTAATCAGAAACAAGTAATTGCTAATGAAGTGCAACATATGCCTATAAAGGATGTTGAATTACCGCACATGAAGAATGAAACACTAAATCTGAGAAAACTGGTTAACCCACTGAAATATTGCTAGCAAAGGTGTCTATATACAATGGCTTGCACAGAAAAGACTTTATCTTTTAAGAGAATGGGAATTATTGAAGAACAGGCATATTAACATTTAACTTTTAGACCAAACTCTCAAATAGAAACTATTCTGCATGAAGTAACTACACTCAGTGATTTTATGTTGAATTTGTAACTTGCAGAATTCGACTTATGTCTCATGTATCAATCTGGTAGCCATTCCCAGTAATAAGATTTTATTTTACATTTGTTAACCAGGAAAGTCTGACTTGGAACAAGCCAATTTTCAGCAGAGTCCCAGGGAGAAATGCTCCAGACGCATGTCTTTGTAACATGGGAGGAAACCCACACGAATGCAGGGAGAACATGCAGACTCCACACACAATGCACCCCAGCCTATAATCGAACTGGAGAACCTCTTGCTGTGAGGTGACAATGCTACCGCTGTACCACTGCACCACCCAAAATCTCATTTAGAAGTTATATTGAAGAAAGAGAAGTTAGGTGGCAAATTAAATTATAAGCTAGTCAAGTTCCAGGATTAAATGAAATAATTTGTCTAAAGCCCATACTGAATAGGAAGGCTGCATTAGTAAAATAACTTATTTTTTTATTAATTGGTTTTAACATTTATTTTTAAATGTGGTTTATATAACACTGTATTTTTATAATAATGTTTTATAATAACAAGGTTTTAGTAGGGTTTTAGTGTGTTAGTGTAATAGTGCAATGTTTCATTTATGTATTAGATAGTGTTTATGGGTTTTTGTGTGTTTTACTTTAAAACTTACTTTAGGGATGATGTCATTAATTAATAAGGGGAGTATATAAGGATAAACTATGGTTTTAATGACAGATTCTGATGAAGTCCCTGTTGGAGGGAAGAAAGCTCTCAACCTGTGAAGTTTTGTTGGTGGAGAAATAAAATTACAACTTTTTTACTTTGTGTGACCAGTCTGTGGTACAGCAGTGAACTTTTGTTATTTGTTGTGATTTTCTGCACTGCTTTAGGCTCAAATTGTTGTTCGTGTTTCTAATAAATAACTGCCATCCATGGATTTGTCCTCTCAGCACCTCAGTGTACTATCCAACCCAATTTATGTCACCCCCCCCATACCTCTCAATATCTAAGCTCTAGAATCAAAGAGAAGCTGAAACAGTAATGTCAAAAATAAGGGCAGGTTTTACCTTCATATGCTTATAAATATTGATTTGCATTTGTACTTACCTATAAATCAGTCTATTTATTAAAGACTGACTGGATGTTAAGTTACCCCTTTCAGCAGAGGCTTGTAGAGAAAAGCATCAACTGTTCACAGGCTACTTCTTGTGGTGCAGGGTTTGATACCCTCAGCCTTCATCTGCTTTGAGACAGTCAAGAATTTGGGATGGGTGCCATAGTGGTTTCATGGACTACATGCCCAATTACTACCTATGAACTTAAATCTAATTCCTTGAAAGTCAAATTAAGTGAAAGTAACATGATCAAGTCACTGCCTAAGTTGCCTCTTCCTCGGAGAGGCTCCCACTCTCCTTGCAAGGATTTTATCTGCTGCACCTGCTGATGTAATATAATTAGCTCTGAGATTGCTACATGTCAAGGAAGAAGACAAACTTCAAATTCACTAATGTTATTTCAGAGATTTGCATTTTACCAAGCACAATATTCAAGCAGTTTGCCATCATACAAATGAAAGGATACCTTGCCCCCACATGGATTGTAGAAAGGTTAGCCCCCTCAAAATTACATAAACAGACTTTTTTAATTTTCACATACAAGGACTTGCATTGTTGTGCAGAGACAAGCATATCTGGTGGATGTGTTTATTAGGCAAATAAGATTCAGTGAGCTAGGATTTTGCAGCAGATTGTTCTATGATGTAATGACAGGTTTCCATTCTTTGATAACCCATCCTGAACCCATTATATGATGGATCTGCCCTCATACCCCAGTTAATAATATATTTAGGATGTCCTGTCTTTGGGAAAAGGGAACATTGTTTTTACAAGTTAATATGTATTGCACTTTAAGACTGCATAACATCAGGGCTGGAATATTTAATCAACAGACATGTGAGAGGCACAGATCTCACCTCCAGACTAAGAGCATAGCCACACATTTTAATTTTTCTTACTTATTTTTTTCCTTCAGTAAATAGTTTTATATTTCTAAATAAACAAGTAAGTTTGTTACATGAGAATGCAATAAAACCTCAGCTTTCCATGAAGAAATAAAACAGTGTTAAATGTTATTTCTTATATTTGAAATATGTGGCAATGAGTTGTTATACAAATGTTTGCGTGTTTCGTGGATCTGTGCATTTCAGAAGGGAAATTCGGTATGCCAGGATTTAGTGAAGCTTAGCACTTCTTTTTACTCTATTCAAATGTAATTTGGATAAATGGATGGTAAACTGCAAATTCACCCCTGGTCTAGCACCCATGTCCATCATGGATAGGGGCAAAAAGTAAATGTACCAACATTCCTGTGTTCTGCCCACATATGGGTTATTTGTGTACAAAATATAAGGGCTGTAATCTACCATGAGGATGTAAAAGTAAACTTCTTAAGATCCTTGCAGCTAAATAGCCTATTAAATACCTATGAACCTGTGAAATTATGAAGTGACACCTCCCCAATATGCCTATCTTACATGCCAAGTGTATGCAGAATTTAGAAAAGTAAGCACCGACGACTGTTAAGGAGAACTTAACTAAGATATAATTTACTGAAATGCTGTTAACTTTTTGCAAACCACTAGAGACTGGTTCATCGTCATGTTTTGTTTATCATGATGCAAATATTTTTGGTTATTGTTGTTAATATATTATCTTGCTAAAAGACTTGTTCTACAAAATCTCACTTGAGGGCTAGGGTTGATCAGTTTCACTACAGAATGCTACTGTGATGATAAGGCTATTGAAAGAAAAAAAGCAATTTTTTTATGTATGTTTTTTCTTGCTTGAATATCTGCTAACATCATGCTGAATCAGCCCTTTGCTCCTCTGTCTTATAGACAGCTGAAGGAGATGCCATCATCTGAGCATTGCTCTTCTGTGCTAACTAGCAGACCTGGTAACCCTGCCAACATAAGTGAATACATATACATGTCTGCTGTCATTTTAAGACATGCCTTTACCTGGTATTCCTTACCCATTCTTCCTTTACATAGGTTTAACCACTACTCTGAGCTGTTACTGAGCTGCTTCCTGTGCCCAGAGTGCAGGGTTTGATTCCTTCCAGCTTCATTTGCTTACTGTGTAACTCTTTTTTTTTTTTTTTCAAAACAGGTTTATTGTTTTAACATATAAGAGAAATATCATAACAATTTTATACAAGTAATTAAAAATAGGTATTATTATAATATTCAACAAAACAACTAAAGTATTTACAAAGACATCCACTACAATCAGATCAATTAATAAAATACCATGCTATTTAAATTAAAATTTTTTTAACAAATTTTGTAAATTATCCCATACAATAAAATAAGATGTTTTTCTATTTGTTCTAGTCCTAATTGTGTTTATTTCCATATGGCACACTATATTCATAACATTTTTAAATTCATTGAACGAAGGAGGTGTATCTGAAATCCAATTTCTAGTTATTATTTTCCTAGCCACTGCTAGAATAGACCATAACAAGGGAAGCTTAACCTTTTTAACACTTTGAGGTACAGGTGTGTTGAATAATATAAGAGATTTAGAAATAATGAAATTATCTGTAAAAAGAGCCTGCAAAAATTCATTAATTGACTTCCAGTATTCTTTCAATTTTATACAGTCATAAAACATATGAGCCCAGTCAGCATTAATTTCTACATTACATCTCTTACATAGATTATCTTTATTATTTATTTTATTCATCATCAAAGGTGTATAAAAGATCTATGTAAAAATTTCCATGTATAAAGTCTCCAGACAATGGAAGATGTAGTTCTATAAGCAGATTCCAATATATATTGTTTATCTTGTTGATTTGGTGGGTCCCCATTAATAGAAGTGAAATAATTCCAGTATGAATCTACACTGTAAAATGTTTCTTGTCTGATAACTTTATGTATGTATGAAAGTTTACCTTTATCAGAAACTTTATGTTGTAAATTTAATATCAAGTAATCAATCAGTGTTGGAATAGATTCTTTAACAGTTATAGACATTAAATCTATTTTATTAATGAGATGTTGTCTAAAGGTCTGAACCTCTAACCAGCAAGTTTCTCTTAGATCAAATTCTTGTTTTAAGAAATCTAGATTTTTAACTTTATTATCAGATATCAACTGATACCAGTACTTTAGATCATTATCTATAGCTAAATGAGTTCCTTCAGAAGTAGATGACAAAAGCATACCCTGAGTATACATTATAGGAAATACAATAAAATTCCATTCCCTATACTTAGGGTGCATGAATATAAAGTTACGATAACTAATAATAATATTTAATGGGTAACAAACCATATGTTTAGGTGTAATAGGTGAAGTACAAAATTCCTTTAGTAACCATAACATGGAGTTATTTACAATCATATTTTTATGTGTTAAGGAGATTTTCATGAAGTGTATACTAATTAGCTCCCAATAATCTTTCCATTTTGTGACATATGACTGATCTATTAATAAAGTAATAACTTTTACAATAGAAGAGATAGTATATAAATTAAAGTCTGGAAAAGAAATACCCCCTTGAGACCAGCTATTAGTATGTTTCTTTAATGCAATCCTAGGTCTATTAGGTGCCCATAAAAAAATTTAACATTAGTGTGTTCAGTTTCTTGATAATTATTTTTGTAGGTGGAAGTATTATTGATTGTATTAAGTATAAAATCTTGGGGAATATTATCATTTTAATAATTGTAAGTCTCTCCTCCATAGTAAAAAACATATTATTTCAGGTATTAAAAAGATTTTGTATATTAAGAAAACAGGTATTATAATTATTATATATAATAGATTTAATATCTTTAGATAGTATTATACCCAAATAAGTTATCTGTCCTGAATTGGGTACATATTTAGTAAAATCACTAATGAGAATATTTTTTCGTGTATATATAGGTAGTATTTTAGTTTTTTCTTCATTGAATATTAAACCAGAAATACTTTTAAAATTCATCATGTTATCAAATAGAGACTGTATAGAAGAATTAGATCCTGCTGATGTAATTAGAACATCATCTGCAAAAAGTTGAATTTTGGATGTTGTATTTTCATCTATTTCAAAACCCTCTATGTCAGTACTGTTTCTGATCAAATTAGCCCAAGGCTCCATTACTAAAGTGAATAATAGTGGAGAAAGTGGACATCCTTGTTTTGTACCTTTAAGAATGGGTATTTTTGTGAAACATATGTTCCTACCTTAATATAAGCCAACGTTCCTTTGTATAAATGTTCAATTAGATTTACAAATGCATCCGAGAAGTTTGTGCACTTCATTAAGGTAAACAGATAGTCCCAACTTACTGAATCAAATGCTGAACTTATATCAAGACTAATAAGTGTTAAATCTTTCTTTTTCCTATTTGCAAAATCTATTAATGTTAAAGTTCTTCTTATATTATCAAAAGTATTTCTATTTACAATGAAGCCTGTGTGATCTATATCTATAATGCCGGGAATGATTGTCTTCAATCTATCAGCAAAGATATTCATAAACATTTTATAATCAACATTAAGTA
>NC_056729.1:1616769546-1616832046 GCF_019279795.1 Protopterus annectens | reverse complement strand
TAAAAAGAAGTAATATTGTTACCTTCAATATTTTCTGGCAGTCCAAAAATCCTAATGTTATTGCGCCTAGATCTATTTTCCAGGTCATCCAGCTTTGTTTGTAAATGTGTATTTTGTTTCAGCAGAAACTCAATGTTGATTTCCTCTTCTTGTATTCTATTTTCCATGTCATTCACAGCTTCTTCTATGCCTGTCATCTGGATCTTCTGTTGTTGCAGGTCCATATGTAACAAGTCTATTTGTTTTGTAGTTTTTTCTATGAAAGTGTCTATTTTAGTATCCATTTTATCCATCTTAGCAGTAAGTTGCTGGACTATAATTATCAGAGACTGAAGTTCTTTCTTGATGCTGGAGTCTTGAGAATTTGTCTTACTGGAACTCATTTCAGACTGATAAACTGACAGGAAAATTTCCAGAGTAATTTCTGACAGGAATATTATTAAGATTTCCTTTCTTTTTTAGATATAGTTCAAGAACTATATAAAACAAACATATTTAGAAAGAAAATTATTTCAAAAATTAATTTTTTAAGTAATTAATTCCTGTCAATGTAATGAAATTGGTGGAGCTGAAGAAATCTGCTGCTATCCTGTGTTCATCCTTGGCCACGCCCCCGCTTACTGTGTAACTCTGAGTTCATAGGTTCATAGGTTCATAGATTAGTACTAGGCTATTTGCCCTAGCGAGCCATTTTAAGCCTAGCCAATTATCCCTTGTGAGACTCAAACCCTGTACCTTGTGTTTGTAAGGCAATCACCTTAACCATTAGGCCACCCTGAGTAAATCACTTAATCAGACAATGCCACCAAGTTTACCCTAAATGGGAAAGATTGTCCAGTGTGCTTATGGGATCAACAATTAGGCAAAATAAAAAGTCACTTTTAGTAGGGAAGAAAACAAGAAAAATGCTTCATGCCTATCAAATGATATATAAAAATCAGTGTATACCAAGATTATATTGCCCTCATTCTGAAGGCGGTATGGGCCTCCTCAAAACTGATTACATGTATAGATCTGCAATCAAAGGACTGCATAAATATCTGCTGACCTCAATAGATTTAACATAGTGAAAGTTTTGAAACATGAAGAGAACAAATCTAAGATGACTTTCCTGCTTAGTTTAGTAGAAGCATATTAGTGTCAAGCAGAAATGGAAAACAAACCAGAAATAGATAAAAATCAAGCAGCAGCTGAATGTGCCAAAAAACAAAAGAAAGAATATAAGAAGGTTCAGATGAGAAGGCAAAAAATGTGTAAAAGGCATAAATATAGTTGCAAGTGCAGAAAAGTCCTAGAATAACCTCATGCCGATCAGGATCTGACACAAGAATGGTTAAGGAGAGGTGAATTTAAACCAAAAAGATGAAAGGTTAATATTAGTGGCCCGGGATAGTGCAGTACATACACGTTGGTTTGCAAAATCCATCAATCATGTGGGAGAAACAGATAAATGCAAGTTCTGTAAAACAGAACTGGAAGCAGTCACACATCTTGTTGCTAGGTGTGATACACTAAAGGCAGAGGGCCTGTATACTGAAAGGCATAATAATGTGGCAAGACTGCTGCACTGGGGATTCTGCAAACATTACAGCATTGAAGTAACTGAGAAGCACTGGAAACATCAGCCACCAAAACATTATGGAGAATGTTGAAGTTTATATCACATGGGATTACCTTTTACCAACAGTTCAAAAAAATAGGTGCGACTAAACCACATGTAGTAGTCTATGAATAGAAGACAAAAGTAGCACTGATCATTGAAATTGCTACACCCAGTGATCACAGTGTCTTACGTACAAAGAGACACAAAGTCATACAATATCAGGATTACAGGCAGAAATGAGGACAATGTAGAAGGATACCCAGACAGTTCCAATAGTAGTAGGAGCAATAAGTCTTATAATAAAGAATTTACAGTCTTATTTAGATATGCTACCAATACACGACTCCATATGTACTGCAGGAGTCATTTCTGACCACATTGCAGATGCTGCAAAGACCACCTTTGGCTAAAATTCAAAGGCAGAAACAATACTAATCTCACACTCTTCAATCATACTCAGACTTCGGAATCGGGTACATTCCCATCATGGTATTAGAAACCCAAAAGACTTGGAAAAATTAAACCAGCAAATAGTTATATCTGCTTTGTCACAGTAGTTATTCTGTCTGTAAATATCTTTACACTATTGCCTAAAACATTTACTTTGCATTTTTCTTTGTCTTTGAATCATGAAGGTGCCCCTATGCTTTATGCTTACCCACATACATATCTTTCACTGTCATTGTCATGCGTTTTCTGCAAAGTGTCACCTGTTATATTAGAAACAGTTTTATATGTGTACCCTGAATCTGTATTATGCCAATGTAACTCAACTTACAGAGCATGTTTCAGGATTACATGGTGTGCAAATCTTTTCTGAATTTTGACCTAAATGGAAAAAGGTCATCCCTTTACTTCATTTGATAAAATGCCTTACAGATAGCTAAACTGCATTTTAGAATAATTTAAGTTATTAACAATATTATAATGTTTTTACATAAATATTGGGATACAACCAGAATGTGAAACCCGTGGCTTAATCCCCCACCCTCTTATTCTACCAGAATGTATAATTTATTGTCTTCCTTATATTCATCCTTTAAGCTTCTTTAAAGAATTATTTAAACAATCCAAATGTACAATCTGTTTTGACCCCACTGATATGATCTGTTTTTCTCCACAATATATTCCATACCTCGTATTTGCATGACATATGGTTTTTAATTCTTATCAGGGTTTATAGCTTGGCTTTTCTGACCTTTTACATTATGTGTAACTATATTTTTTACAGCTATAAGCTTACTTTCTTGCCTTGACAATTCTAAGCCCTGCAGGAATGCATAACAAAGCATAACTAAGAACAAGTCTGGGAGAAGTTCCCATTGTGCCTGAAGGATCATTGTATATGAAATTTAAACACATCCAAATTGAGTCACGGACAGAATACATGCTCCCAAGTTCTTCTTATCTCATTTCCCATGTCAGACATTGTGTTTGTGCTGGAGGCATGGATGAATAGAAGAATATGAGCCATCCTTGCTGATGTCTCAGATAATTGTAACAGTAGTCCCATTCATATAATCTTTGGGTTAGTAATATCTTAGAGGCCTGCGATGTTAAATCTGTCAGTCAGGAGGAAAACTAGACTCAATGGTGCTTCCCACTTGTTACAGTAATCCTCAAGAAGCATTTGGAATGAATTCATTAACTGGGTATTACAAAATGAAACCTTTTCTATCCCTCAGAGGCCAGAAAAACAGCAAGGGAATTGGGGATAAACAATAAATAGAGAATGTGCAACCAGAAAAGAAATAAGGAGACCACTGAGGATGCTACAAAAGCTTGCTGGGGCTGAAGCAATAGACCTGAAATGAGGAGATTGGGTATAGGAGGAAGGTGATACAGTGGTGAAGTGAGATAGGGGTACATGTGGATAGATTTCTGTAAGGAGGTGTAGAAGCAGTTCAAGGACTTTGTACAGGTGAGACAAAGTATGGACTGGAGACTCATATTAGCAGTGTGAGACCTGATAATGCAAGTAAAATATCTTCAAAAAAAAAGTGTAGTTCATACCATATACCATAAAATAAAACTCACTGTTACACTTTTCAGGTGTTTCTCTTGCAATACCTAACACCTGCACTTATATATACTAACTCCACGATTGCTTTGCTATATATGAGGTAGAATACTATGAGATACCACAGAAAGTATTCCGGCAGTGCAAGGCTACAGTGTCTTCCACACATTTAGACTAAACAGTAGCACAGACAGAGCTAAGGGTGGAGATCTCTTGATCTGTGTTAGCAATAAATACAACTCCAGGTTGGTTAAGCAGGATGGTGCCCTGGAGTTCATCCATATCCAAGTCTCCATAGACACAGTTCCTTCATGTCCTGGCCAGCTAAAGGCCACCCTCTATGACACATATGGCTCACATCTTTTACCTAGACCTACAAGGGGTGTTCACTATCCATCCAAACACCCTATTCACGGGAGACATTAATGACCCCTCTATAGACTTAGAGATCTACACTTCCTCTAACTCACAGGCATGTTTGCTGGACTTTATTAACACCCAGGACCAGATAGTGCACACATTAAGCAGAGGATCAAACATATTAGAGCTAGTACTCAGGAAAAGGAGGAAGAAGAGAGGCTTGGGAATGTAAAAAGAGAAAGATCATATGAAGGAATTGAGGTCATAGAAGCAAACAGGTAGGTAGTGAGTGAATACTCATATTTACAGGAGAAAAATGAGCCAAGTGAAAGGAAAGACTAAGCTTGGGGAGATAGAAATGGAGGAAGGAGTGTGGAACAAAGCATGTGAGATATGTGTGAGATTAACAAAGTCAACCTTATTCAGGCATTTGCACAATAGCGAAGTCCACAGGTTATATAAAACTCCAGTTAGGTTAAATAAGGAGAGGTAGAAGATGGTGACATGTTGAAGATGTGAGGTGAAGGAGCAGACAGTAGGCATGCATATGTGCTGATAGTATATGGTGACAAAATGGCATTATTCAAGGCTGTAAGAGTACAAGAGGCAGTGGAGAGAACAAGCAGTATTGTGAATGGTGATTATGTGTAACTCAAGCAAAAAAACGGGTTCCCAGTAATGATCTAAGGATGATGACGGCAGGAGGCAGGATTAACAATGAAGCAATACATTGGAAAGAGTCAGGTCCAGTATGGTTAGAATGGCAAACTAGTATTGCTTGAATAAGGAAATCATTAAGGAGTAATGGGTACTACACATGGGGTATAAATTAAGCTCAGTGATGGAGGAGCTGTATGCAAGAGGGAAGGTATGTTGGTGAAGAAGATTTTAGAAGATGTGGAATACATAATGGAAGGGGAAGGCTAGGAAGTAATAAAATTAGTGGTGGTAGGGGTTGTAGGAGTGATTCATGCAGAGCAGGCATAAGGCTGATGACACAATGTCATAGCAGAGAGTTTTGTAAAGGGATGTATGGGATGAATGCATTACTATTCCATGCTTGCATGCTTTCTAAGTATTTTCTATAAAAATGAATTTAAAAAATAAAACTTTATCACTTGCATACATTTGTTTGTTATGCGGGAATGCTATGCTGCATCCCTAATAGATAAAGATAACAGTAACATAGCAGCTTTTTTAAAATATTTTTAGTCAACTTTCCCATTTTGCACATGAGCAGACTTCTGATTTCTATACAAAATATTTGGTGACTTGGCTGGGCTATTTTTTAAAACAGTGCAGCCCTTATAAATCTGTTCCTATACAGAATACGTTGATTCCACCTTATTACAGGTTCTCATGAATTTTCAATGGGGTTGGAAATGCTACTACCATAGGGGCTTCTTGGACTGCTAGATGAAGCTGTGAGCAGCCTCTTCCATTAATTCAGGATCTCTTAGGTGATAGGTTACTGAATTAAAAGTGAAACCACTTATAGATAGGAGATGAGATTATAAGTGCAGACATAGGAGAAACCTTTTTTTAAATTAAATAGTATTTTGTCCTTGACCTTTTGCTAGCCAACTTGTAGGGTACTGTGGTATGTACATTACTCTGGCCATTACATTTGAATGTATTAATTTATTTGGTCTAAAACAGAAAACTGAGATGTATATAGTAAAATGCTCTTTTTTGGTGCATGCATGTGTGTTTGTGTGTGCAGGATAGATTGCAGTGGTATTTCATTTAATGTATCCAATACTAATGAGTTGAAATACCTTGTGGTGGCCCCTATGTTTGTATTTATTCAAAATTTGATCACAACTTGATGTATGAAGTAGGTAAAGCATGATGGACTGATGTGTGTGTGTGTGTGTGTGTGTGTGTGTGTGTGTGTGTGTGTGTGTGTGTGTGTGTGTGTGTGTGTGTGTGTGTGTGTGTGTGTGTGTGTGTGTGTGTGTGTGAGAGAGAGAGACACCCGTCTGCTGGCCCAGCAATCAAGGAACCTCAATTCTCACCACTAACACCAGTGGGGGGTGTCCATATAGGGAAAGGATAATAAATACAGACACAGTAAAGTACAATTTCCCTTAAGAGCACACAGAGATCACAGTCAGTCTGGGGCTGGTTTCTCCCTTTCACTCCAGATCCCCAATAATAATCCCCACTGGCACAGCTATAGGGTCCAGATCAAAGCCTAGTGGGCAAGCTAAAACTTCCAGAACGCTCTCTGTCCAACCAGTGCTTTGTGGCCCTGCCCAAGTAGCTGACACACACACTTTGAGATAAGAGCTATATACAACCACACAGACACTCCTGGGGAAGACTGGCACAGGTTCTTCAGCTGTGCCCCTTTTACCCTGACTGTACGGTAGCACCACTTGCTACCACCCACTAATATTTATCAGCTACTAAAAGGCCCTTATGAAAGGGTGTCCAATTATACTGTACAATATTATTATCCAAATGATAAGTGTGACTGAACAGTAAGGCTATTGGAGTGGCTTTGTACAATATCACTAAATATATGGAATGTACTCTTAGAACTTAAATTATCTCTACACAAAACAGCCACAGTTGAAGGGTTTAAACTATTTAATAATAATAATAATAATAATAATAATAATAAAACACAAGACAATACTTCTTACTACACAGTGCTAGTCAAGTGTTCAGAGATCACAGAGAAATACTTAAAATAATACTGTAAAAAAGTTCTGACATCAATACAGAAAAAAACTAATCTAGTCTTCCTAGCTCCTAGCTATGTGTATGAGAAAACACAGTTCTAAAAATAAACTTACATATAGAACACAGGCAGAGTGCTGGTGAGTTGGATGTTCTCAAGACAAATGATAAATGCTGTCATTTATTCTGTCCTTAAATTGATAACACAGTACCACTGATTTATTTCAGATTACATCATTTCTTTCTGGTTCCCAGGCTAACAGAAACTCAGAGGTTAATAGCCCTTTTGATCTTGCAGCTGGTCAGGAAGCCAGAGCAATAAAATAAATTATACATGCAAATTCTTGCAATTAACTCTGGTCTCAAAACAATAGCCAGAATTCCTTCATCCAGACATTTTGGATCCGAGCCCTGAGATCAAAGACAGTCATGAAATACTTGACTTATTAGCTTTCTTACAGCAGAGTGCACTGTTGTTAATTTATTTTTCAGTTCAACATCCAATACAGTCTTTTTGCATCTAAGAGAACAAGCCTGTGGCTTACATTAATATTTACAAATGACAGAATTATCTACAAAATTCTAGCTAGCTAGGCTGACAGCCTTTACATATCTTTACAGTGTGTGTATATGAGGCAATGCAGTGAGTTGCGCCATTGCAATGTACTGATCAGTTCCAACAAGCTGAAATACATTACTATGGCCATTAATTTTGCATTTATTCAATAATTTCATCACAATCAGACACCTGAGGTATATAGAGTCAGTAAGGTATCTGGTGGGCACTTGTGTGTGTGTGTGTGTGTGTGTGTGTGTGTGTGTGTGTGTGTGTGTGTGTGTGTGTGTGTGTGTGTGTGTGGTGTGTGGGGAACAGTGAGTTGCACTGTTGCACTGCATGTTTCTGATATCAGTGAGATGAAAAACATTATACTGGCCATTAATTGGCCATTAATGTTGTGTTTATTTATTTATTTGTTCACAATTGGATTATTGAGGTGGACATAATAGCTGTCATTGCTGAACATGAAGGCAGTCTGTGGAGAAAAGAGACCAACCTAAGATGTCATTTTTAGCAGTTGTTTTGGCTCGGCATTGGTAGTTGTAGTGTGTGTTTGAATAAAAGAACATGAAATACATAACTGTGACTAATTATTATTATTATTATTAGGAGGAGTAGTAGTATCTGATTCCAATTGGACCACTGAGGTGTATACAGCCAATAAAGGGGCTATATTGAGTGGGTATTGAGGAAGTCTGTGGATGTTGATGACTGAACACAGCTGTTAATTTTTAAATAGTCATTGATATAGCTTGGCATATCTAGTGTGTCTTTTAGTAAAACAAGCTAAAATACATTACTTTGACTATTTTTTTTATTTGATCACAATCAAACATCCAATGGATATACAGTCAAGAAAGTGGATATAATGAGTGGGTACCAAAGCAGTCTTCTAGTGAAAGTGTCTGACTCTGGCTGTTGTTTTAAATAGCTGCGGATCAGGTTTGTTAGATCTAGTCTGTGTTTAAGTAAAATAAGCTGAAATACATTACTGTGACCAATAGTATTATTTTCATTTGATCACAATTAGACATCTGAGGTATATATAGTCAGTAAAGTGAAAGAAAAAAAACATCCAAGTAGTCAAAAATCACTCTCAGTAACTTTAATTAAATCCCAACACAGGAATACTGTTAGGTTAAGTGACATCATTATAGGTTCATACGTTCATAGGTAGGTACTAGGTTATTGGCCCTAGGGCCTCTATAAGACTAGCCAAATGGTACCCTGGCTTTTGCCACCCAAGAAAATGATCAGAACCAAGAACAGCATTGCAACCTTCCATTTATGTTTAAAATGGTGCCATAATTATAGACCTCTCTTAGAATTTAAAGCAACATTGTTACGATAATACAGCACTAAATATAAAAATATGTTAACACCAATTTAACAGTTGTTTGCTCTTCTTTTAAGTTCACTGTAAACAGAAATTGAGTCATTAAGACCAGGGAAACTAGTGGCATCAAAATGCAGCTGCCAAATTATCTATTGCAGAGAGAGATACTCTGGCAGCTGCATTTTGATGCCAGTAGTTTCCCTTGTCTTAATGACTCAATTACTATTGACAGTGAACTTTAAAGAAGAGCAAACAACTGTTAAATAGGTGTTAACATGCATTATTTGTTCCTTAATATTTTATTTTTTCTTATTTACTTTTATATTTAGTGTTGTATTATCATAACAATGTTGCTTTAAATTCTAGGAGGGGTCTATAATTATGACACCTTTTTAAACATAAATGGAAGGTTGTAATGCTGCTCTTGGTTCTGATGATGTCACTTTGTCACTTTGTAACGAAAGCGCTTAACCTAACAATATTCCTGTGTTGGGATTTAATTAAAGTTACTGAAAGTGATTTTCGACTACTTGAACATTTTATCCTTTTTCTTTTATTGTTTTACATTCATTCCCAATTGGTTGCTTTTTGCTTAATTAGTAAAGTGGCTATAATGAGGGAGGACTAAGGCAATCTGTGGATGAATCTCCCAGCTGTCGGTTTGTCATAGTATATCTACACCCAATTACAGTTAGGCCCACTCATTCAGTAGCCCCCCCAACCCTGCTTTGAGTCTTCAACTTCCTGGCCATTTGCTAGAATATTCAATATAGATAAAAGCTCTGTTTCAAGTAGCTCTGTTAGTAAGAATTAGGAACTCCCTCCACTAAGTCCCTATGACCCATTTGTAGTTTAATCAGACTGAGTCAATACCTAAATCAAACAACCACAATTCACCTTCTTTTCTCTCCCAATTGAATGTGCCCATCTCTTTCCCTGACAAAATGTTTTAGTGATACAAGTATCACTCAGCAGAAATTTAAAGTTAGTAAACAGTCCCCTAATCATTAACTGTAGCCAACATGTTTGATGTGTGGATAAAAGATAATTTCTTAGTGTTATAGTTTGCAGACCTCTTTATTTATGTATTTGTCATTTATTAACCAGGTTAGGGAACTTGTCTACTGTCTTTTTTTCAGTCACCAGCTAGCCTCAAAGACCAGGGAGGACATAACAAATAATGGGGTGCAATCAAAGCAGAGAATGTTACAGTGTTGTAGCACATTCAATTTTAATATTGTAATCAAAGCAGTGGACACAGAACATAGTAATGGCAAATCTTTACATGATTTGCAAGTTCTGATTATTTACACTACTGAATGGAAGGTCTTACATTTTTTAGATATGATCAGTGAGGCATAAAACTAGATTATTATCCAGTGTCACTAAGACAGATACAAGTGGCATCCTCCTAAAGGTGCTTCCTTAGTTCATAGGTAACCCTTAGTGTAGTTTTGAATGCTGATAGAGTCTGCTAGTTTCATATATAACCCGGTAATTTATTTCAAGTAGCATGACTAATTTGGAGAAAACTCTTCCTTCTATAATTGTCTTAAAATGGGGTCTGATTAATGGGAGGCTTTCATCATTCTTGGTTTTAATGTGTAGGCTTGTTGTCATATTAGTAACATTGTCTGCATTGAGGGGCAATAACTGTTTTAGTAGTTTAAAAATGAGGCATTGATAAGTATTTTAAAAATGAGAGCATTGGTAAGATGTGTCACTCTGTGAGTAATAAAGAGCCAACATTCTTAAGCCTTAATGTTAATTTTTAACATTCTTATTTCAATATTCTTAAAACCCACCTTCTAACTCTGTGCATCATCTCTGCACTCACATCATTTGGTCTCCTACTCCTCCTTAACCTCCAACATTTTTTAATAGTTTATTTCCAACAATTTCTCATCCTCAAATGTAATTCACTTTTAATGACCCTTAGACTGATCTGTTGCTAGATTTTTACAATTATTATTGTGAAATGCAAAATCTCAATTGTAATTCACTGTTAATGACTCAGACTGTGCAGTTGCTAGATTTTATTATTATTGTAGAATGCATTTTTTTACTGTATAATGCTGAATAAAGCTGTATGACTTATTTGCTTTGTATGCGTATATGTTAATATGTTTGACATTGTTACTGGAGCTTTTCTCCCCAGGCCGCCACTAAAAATGGGCTCTTTTTAGGCCCAGTGGACTTCCCTGGTCATCAAACTGAAATAAATAAATAATTGTTGTTGTATCTTTCAGCTTTCCCATTTAGGGGTCGCCACAGCGGAACTCCGGTCCGCTAATGATTGGCAGTAGATTTTTATGTGCCGAGTTGCCAGCCCTGATGCACAACCTTCAACGAAGGTATGCCCATTCACGCATGTCTCCACACAGAAGACGCTTTAGCTGAAAATCGAACAGGACAACGTCTTACTGTGAGGCGACATAATAAATAAATAAATAAAGTACATCACAGTTTTGCAGTCTTCCATGTGCTAAGGTAACACATTTGCAAATCCTATTTTCAATAACCTGTAGTTTGTGGGCATTGTAAGGTGAGTGAAAGCATAATATGGCTAAGTTGCACTCAGTTTTGGATAATATCATTTTTCTGGCAATGGCTGACCTGACAGCATATGGGAGAAGGTGGGAGATAAGATAAAAAAGTTTAAGTTGTGAGTGCACTTTATTGGAGATTTTGTTGGTGCATGAATAAAAGTTTAGTCATGGCTCTATAGGAATAACCCATTAAATTGAAAAGGAAAATAAATGTTATATGTCATGGATATTGTTAGCCATGGCTATCAGCATCTATATTAGAAGATCGAACGTTAAAAACAGCGAACACTCTTCTATTGAACTTAAAAATGCAAAAACTTAAAATGTTGAAGGAACAGATCAGCAAATTTTTTCCCAGGGAAAAACTTGCTGATCCAAAAAAAAAAACGATGTACGGGCAAAATAAAGTAGGGGGATTCACCCCCCACACCCCCCAACTTAAATATACCAACTCTGAGATCGCACCACATTGGAGAAAACAGCAAAGTCCAGAGAATGGCGCATCCCTGGGAAAAAAAATCGATGTTCCATGCCTTCGACATTTTCAGGTTTTGCATTTTAAAGTTTGATATGAGCGTTCGCTCTTCTGATGGGAACCCGGCTATCATTAGTATTTTTATTATTGCTATATTTAATGTTGTTGTGGATTCCATTTAGCATTGCTTCCATAGTGCCTTTGTTACTGGTTCTTGACTGCATTTATTCATTTTTACCTTCCTATACGGGTGTATGTTAATCTTGATATTTTCTGGCATATCATGGCATGTAACAAAAATATTGAAAACAGAGGGCATGCAGCTATACCATTTAAAAGAAGTGTCCTAGCTTCAACAAAAGGCATGCACTTAAGGTTTGTTTTCCTAGTAAAGAGGCCACTGGAATGTTCAGAAACAGACATGCCAATTGAATTTAAAACACAGGGCTCCATCTGCAAAAAATCTTCCTAACCTCTAAATTGAGTATCTCCTTTTCTGCACAATACAAACGAGGCCATTGATACATAAAACCACAAAGTTGATAAATGACATTATGCACCATTCTGCTTCTTGGCCATTAAGGTGTCAAGAGGTCATAAAGACACAGGATGTAAAGTAAGTGACCTCTGCAACTCCTTACTCATTCTGGATGTGTTGGTAATCAAAGAGATAATGTACTGTGGTAAGATAAACATCTAAGGCAAAGGCTGGGCTTCATCAACTGCATAGACAAAACAACGAAATCCCAAAAACATCTATGCCCTAAGAAAAAGATGTGCACTTCAGTGGAACTGAACTCAGGCAGCCATTCTGGAGTATTTTTTTAAGTCAGACTTTTGGTCAGTCATATTAAAGACTTTCAGATATTCATCCTCTTGCTCCAGTCGTACTGGGACTGTGTTTTCTGCTAGCTGACAAGCAGACAGACACTGAAAGGACCATGAATAAGGATTGACATAGTTTCTATACTCTGGAAAAAAACCCACAGACTGTGATATTGCATCTTGCCAATCTGGGTGTGATAAATCCAAAAGGCAGATCCATTGTCAGTCAGGAAATTGGGCCGTGCACAGACAGTGGCATTTAACCAGGACTCCCTGCAACTGAATTGGACAAGAGAAGCCAACATCAAGTGCAAGGAATCATCGGTTTTGTGGATCTCCTCCAAAGAGAGAGAGCGAATAGTGAATGCAGAACTAGTTCACAGTGCTCTCAAGGACCAAAAGACTTAAAGTATACGTAGCAATGACTACTCGGGATGTTCAAGCCTCACCATACTGCCAGGAACTACTATAAGTACTTGAATGTTTTTCTGACTTTTATGCTGTAGATCAAATTAATTTCTGTTGCTCAATTAAGTTAATAATTTATTTCTTATATGTTAATAAATTCAATTTTTAAAGAAAATTCAACCGGGTGCATGTTAGCTATTAACTTATGACTTGGATGTAAATTAGAACAATGGGTTTTGGAAAGGGTTACAAATAAGTTTTGAACCAACTTATTCTCACAGTCAGATGAATACATTGGTTATAATATAAAGTATTACATTCCAGTCTAATTGTTCTGACAGTATAAATCTGGGCTTATCCTGGGACAAGCTAATTAAAACAGAAAGAAATAAATGGAAATAATAATTGCAATCTGTACATATACTTTGCAAATGTATAAAAATAGAACAGATTCCTACATAGCAAACATTTGTGTTCTTGCTGCTGTCAAGTTTTAGATAACAGCCGTTGAGTTTTAATAACATGGCTAACTTTTCAACAACTGTAGAGATTGGTCAGGAAACTGCAAACCAAAAGGCTGCATGCATGGCCACAAGGGACCCTGAACCAATATCATGTTGCTCCCCACATTTGGAAAATACAGCATTCAGTAGTATGACAATTAAATCTGAGTCTCCATTTTGCCCTGCAAACTCTAGAGAAAGGGAGGAATATAGATAGATAGTAGGCTAAGAGATGATAATAGATATCTATCTGTAAAAGTCTAGAAGTTAGAAAAACAACTTGAACTGTAGATTGAAAGGTGGGAAAGGCGTCATTACCACAGAGACATGCTGCTAGCACAAATTAGAGTTTTGTAATCTTGTCTTTTTAGAAAAGAACTCTTTTGAGAGGTAGTCAAATTAAAATGAGTTATATAAAGAACTGGCAGTCTGAATTTCAAGAACAGAGATGTAGGAGACATAGAACATTTTTCACAGCAACTTGGTAAAATGAGGCTGGAACTGATTTACAGAGAAAAAGAAGATGTAGTGAAGGAGAGGGAAAAACATTCAAACAACAAATTAGAAAATCATGTACCCCAAAAAAGCCAGAGTGTCTCTGATACTGATAGCAATCGTCCCCAGCCTACCCTTAATAAAATGGTGAGCAAAAAAGAACAATGGTCTGCAACCCCTAAAATTGTTAAGCAGGTCTTACATCTCCTTGGCAGTAAATTCAGTTCCGAAGAAAAAAAGTGTGACATTTCCCAGCATATTAGAAAGTTAAAGGAATGTTTTGAAGTGTTATCTATAACAAGTAAAGAGGAACAACATTTCAGCAATCCATAGATGATGAGAAAATAGATTGTCTGAAGAAGATAAAGATGAAAATGGCCCACAGAGCTTGGACAAGTTTTTAAAAAGGAAGCTTAGGAGGTATCACTGTAGGAGAGAGGCCAGACAAGCTGCTTATGCCATAAAATAAGTCCGGAGACAGCTTATTCTCACCCACAGACAAATACATTGGTTATAATATACAGTATTACATTCCAGCCTAATTGTTCTGGAAGGTTTATGGTCACTACTAAATATTTCTGTCCTGTAACATTGTGAATGCTATTACTATTGGAGTACGTGAGTGTGAATAGTGGTATTGATGTTAATTTTGTTTTTGTTTTTTTATTTTTGAAAAGATCAAGATGTGAAGAGCAGTTGAATATGAGTCAGTCAGTCCTGAGAGATAGGCGAATGTCATTCCAAAGGGACAGGCGATGGCCTCCGTCGTCCTCTGCCGATTAAAAGGGAGCCGGGTTCAGATCCCCGAATCCGGAGCGGCAGAGATGGGTGCCTTGCGGCGTCCAGTGCGGTGGCACAAATGATCCCGGAGATGCCGGCGGGGGCCCCAGGGAGAGTTCTCTTTTCTTTTTTGGGGACAACTAATAAGCAGTTTGTTAGTGGCTCTCTCTTTACAAATTTGTAAGATGTTGAGTTGGAGGATAGATTGGAGGGTATTTTAAGTTTTCTTAGACTCTGGAAGTAGAATGTCATCTGCATAGTGTAACACTCAAGGATGGCAGGTCCAGGAAGAGGTCATTAATGAAGAGTAAGAAAAGCAAAGGGCCAAACACAGAACCTTGCGCCACTCTATTTCTTTGGACTGATTGTGTTGATACTTTATTATTGACATATACTTGCCTTGATACACTGGATAATATATTAGGCTTCAATCCTTGTGTGCACCACTTTCCCAATAGAATCAATTAGAAAAGTCTATATGGATGCACAGATGCACAACATCCTGGGAAATATGGTCAGGGGGGTGGAAGCATGCAAAGTTGGAGACCACTCAGTACCACTGAAGTCAAATATGAGAATGGCAGTTACCAGTGGAATATTTCAAATGTCAGTCAAAGATACTACTCAGATTTTGCAGACATCCTCTTGCTGAATCCTACAGCAGTTTCTTGAGTTCTGACTGCTTCATGTAGAGGCATGCATTCAGATGTCAAGGACGCAGACACAAAGTGGATACCACTGATGTGTGAAGTTCACTCAATATGCCACCTGACAGCTATACTTGGTACAGTGGATGCCACACATATTGCAGTTCAAAAACCTGCTACTGAGGATGCAGTTGCCTATGTAAACCGGCATGCATAGTACTACTTAAACTGTCAAGTGGCATACAACAACAGGGGTTGTATAGTAGATTTATGTGCCTGTAATACCAATAGATGCCAGGATGTCAAGGTGTGGCTGGAGGAACAGTTCAGCATCAGCTCAATCTATTCGATTTAAAGGCTGTTGGTAGTATTACACATTTCTCAGTGTTGAGTGTTTCTCCTAGCATTGTGTACCAAGCTAATCTCCTACAGTTGTGTTCTTAGTGAAACCTGACGTGTTATTGATACATGTCTGTTCTTACCTGCAGAACAGCAAATTTACTGCAACAGTTGCCATATAACTGGGCGCAGATAAGGGGCCATAATGTCAAAGAATGTGAGTTTGATCACATCAGAATGAGCTTCCAGTGAGTTTGGATGAGCCCTGCAAGAGCCTGTCAGATATTTACTTCCTTTTGCATACTGCATAACCTCTTCCACAATACTTTCATACACTACTAACCACCCAATAACCCCAGAGGACTTTACCACCAACACTGCCATGAAGAAGATATGCTTAACAATGACAGAACTAGGCACAGCAGGTGTGATGCGGAGATCCAGCAAGTGTTTGAATGGTATAAATGCAGTTATATTTTAATAAAATTTGGTTGTACATACAACTGTGAAATATGTAAAGCATAACTGAATGTTTATGGAAACATTGTGCAAGGAATAAGAATTGCCATTTCATCCTATCCCATGCAATAGACAATAACACAGTGTAGTCTAATCTCAGATGCACACCATAGAAGGGCAATGTCTTGTGTCCACCCTTACCCACAATTATCAACTTGTGTGGTGTGTATGACACTCACAGCACCTCCTTTCTTTTCATTGATGAATGTACTGTAATATCTAGGTCCATGAGTATACCCCTGTAGATTAAAGTATGCGTTGGTCATCCCATCCATGGAATTATCAACAGCAGTCTCACACAGATTCATGGCTAGCTACTCATAGATTGTGGTCACACAAATGGGAGTGCTGAGGGGTCCCAGCCCAAATTGAATAGTCATGTAATATGATTAAATAGTGATGTTCTTACTTAATCTGTTGGTAGCTCATGATGGACCATGGCATCCTTTCGGACTGCTTACAGTTTTTCTGTGAAAGTTCATCTAGTGTCTAAAACCTGTTTGCCCATTAGCATTTATAACCTTCACAGAAAGTGATTTACTATAGGGGCTCCATTTTAGGACCACTGTTGTATATATTGCATGTTGCTGCAGTTGAAAACTGGAGAGAGAAGGTGTGAATTGAGATATGACAGTTTTGCTAAGGACATCCAATCAAAGCATTTCCTCTCTCTGAAACAGCAGTTTGCTCCATCGTTGCTAAAAAACTGCCTCTAGTCCATCCCCCCCTGAATGCAGGAAAATCACCTGTAGCTTAACTCTTTAAAGACAGAAAGAATAGTAACAGACTACTCTTCATTCCTCGCCGATGCCAGCCTGTACCTCGTTATTATTCATATGGACAAGAGGCTGGAATCAGTGTCTATGATTATGCTGTTCTATCAATGACCATTAAATCAATTCATGAGAAATAAAAAAAAAATCCTGAGAAAACAACTTTCACAGAACCTCAGAGGCATGTTTTTTTGATTGGAGCAAGTCTTGCAGCCCTTATGTGGGGGTAATCCTCCCACACCTCCAAACTTATATTTAACTTATCTGAGGTCACGCAACAGTAGAGTAAAAGAGAAAACTTTACCATCACTTAAGTTGTTTCAACAATATACCCTCAATCTACAAGCATTCAGTTTAAAGGCTATTTGTAGTATTACACATTTCTCAGTGTTGAGTGTTTCTAATAAGCAAGTGGAAACATAGGGGTCAAATTTTGGAAAAATTAAACATCTTATTTTGCTCTGTGTAGTATCATCATCAAAAGACAATTGCTTGTGCGTGAGAACCTGTCACCTGAACTGCCACTGTGACCCTACATAATCTGTCTCCATCTATCTTAAGGACTTCCTGTGATACCCAACAGAGTAGGCCGTGCCCTCTTCTTTGTTAACAAAGGATTAGTTATGGATCCCAATATATGACTAGGAACATCAGGATGTCCTTCTTTTACCATTAAAACCTCTACCATAAAATTTTTTATACTGTTAGCTTTGGTAAAATCCCTGAAGACCTATCTTGCCTATGAGGTTTATAGTCATTCACAAATATAATTACCATGGCCTGTCTTGTGACTGTAAAATAGTCTATTTCCTATTATTTATTTATTTATTTATTTCATTTGCCTTTTACATTGTTCTATTTAATGTTATGCATTGTCTTAATTATTTTGATATGCTTAGTTTAATAAGTAAACAAAATAACATTTAATCTTATTTCATTTAATTTAAATTAATGGCAGACCAGTTACAAACAAACCTCACATTCCCATGCAGGGTTCTGTAGGCAGCTGGTGGAGACCAAGTCCCATCAATTGGTCTAGGATGAATAAGTGTTTCCCTAAGTATCACAAGAAGACAACACTGTCCTGTCATTCAGAGACTCAACCTCTAGATGGTGGAAGAGACTTCACCTCTAGATGGCAGAAGAGACTTCACCTCTAGTTGGCATAAAGAGAGCCTAACAGGCAGTCAGATGTTCTTACTCAGGGTAAGCCACTGTGGCACTGCATGCAGAACCAATATACTATGATATCTCTGAATTACAGTCAGTTTACTCCTGTTAAAAGCAGCATGGATGCCAAAATTCACCTCTTTGCTTGTTGGGTAATATCTGAGACCAGGTCATAATCCTCTATGTGTTGCATGGCTTGCCACAACTATGCTTTGAAATTTTGAAAACAACAGGCTTGTTAAGCACCTTACATCAAAAGGATGCTTATCAAGCTTTGGTTAAGCACCTCTAGCTTCTGTTAAACTCTAATCTTGAATGTGACAGCTGTCAGTGTCAGCCACTAACAAACAGTGGCAGAACCTAAAACAGCTTTAAAAGCTGTTAGATAATTCAGTCTGTCATGCCTTTAAAGAAAAGGTGGCAGAGAAAAGTATAAACAGCTTTGAAAGTCATTGGTTCCTCCAAGGGGGCACTGCTTCTTTCTACTGTCTATCTGATAGCTCTGTGTTTTACAGCTTTTGACACTGAACTTTGTACTCGGCAAAAACCTATGATTGAGTTTCTATGATCACAGATTCTATTATATGTTGTCAACATGGAAGTCAACATTCATCTCTCAAGCTTCCCTTCACTCCAGTCTCTAGGTGCATTTTTGACATTCATGTCCACATTTTGAGCACATAATAAGATGGTTATGATTGGAAACCTGGCCATAATCCAATATATTGCATACTGAGCATGTAATCATCTTTCTGAAGAGAGCTTTGTATCTTGAGGTGTCTGGGCACAGGTTGATGTAGCTAACAAGTAAATGTGAATGTTTTTTACTATGCAGGTCACAGTACTCGAACACAATGAAAATGGTTTGTTTCATGTTATTACTAACTGCAGCAATAACAACAGTTTTGTTTTTCCAAAGAATTACACAGTTTTATTTGTCTACCATTAACTATAGCATAATCAACAGTTTATTTATCCTTTATTTATTTATGATTTTTAGCAGGGTAAAATGGTGATCCATAGGGACCTTTTACAGACATAGCCCAGGGAAAAAAAGCAAAAAAAAATAAGGACATGTATTAAATATGGTTTGTTAAAAAATAGTGCTACACAAGTGGTACACAATTAAGCAATAAAACAGCATTACAGATTCAAGATACAGAAAGAGACAGTAATTAGGGCTTGAACAATAAAATAACAATATCAGGAGAATTTCTACTTTCTTCATTTTATAAACCTGTGTGCATTCCTTACTAGCACGTGGTATTATATACATTTGAGGCTTTTATGTTATTCAACATAAAGAGCTGTACTCAGATTCTTCTTCTTTCGGCTTTTCACAGTTAGGGGGCGTCACAGAGGATCACCTGTCCACTCATGATTGGCAGTAGAGTTTTACTATTCCAAGTTGCCAGCCTGGTGCCCAACCTTCAACAGAAGGCACACACATGAACCTCTTGTTGTGAGGCAACAATGCTAACTGCTGCACCACCACGGCCTCCCAAAGAGCTTTACTCAGATTACTCTTCTCCAACTCTTACAGCAACATTCCTTCCTAATTATTTTGTACCTCATTGCTCCTCCTCATACTACACTGATTTCCTAAACTCTTACTTTTCCTCCTTCTCTCACACCCTACCACTAACTACAATTCTTCCTCTGTCCATTTATCTTCCTGCTCATTTCAATAGCATCTCCTTTCATATCTCTTATCATTTTTAAGCTACATTACTACCTGACTGTCTGTAAATTATTACTAATCTCAAAAACACCACAGCTTGATCTTTTCCATGCAGCCATTATACTATAAATACATTAACTATTATTGTAGTTTATTTTTATATTCAGTAATTAGCAAATGTATGTTGATTTCTCTCTTTTTTGTGTTAAAATGCTATGGTCATGTAATAAATATTTAAAATTATGTAAATAAGCTCATGTATATATGTCTTTCCCCTGCAATTATAAATATGCATCATGTGTAACTTAACTGTGGACCTTTTCTCCCCAGGCCTCCACTGAAAATGGGTTTTATCCAGTCAGACTTTTCTTAGTTAACAAAGACAAACACATAAATATATAAGTAAACAGAACAGGTCTGAAGTGCTGCTTAGGTTTTGGTGTGACTGAATACATAAAAATAGTTTATTATCATTATTATTCTGTTTGACCAAGTCCATTCCTTTTATACCTGTTAGAATATGTGTATTAAGGCAGTTATGAATTCTAGAAAATCTTTGCCTAGCATACTGCACCCAAATGCGCCACTTCTGTTTTTTTCCTAGATTGTTGCCTGGCTCCATAATACACTTCATGTGTAATTAATGTCCATGATGTCATTGTTTTGGCCGAGGCATTACATTTTTTGCCTGTGTTATAACATTTGGTAATATGTGGATTAAAAGGGATACATTATCATGTGCAGACAAGAAAGGCTACTGAACTGCATCTTACGCAACTGAAGGTTGCAGTCTTAACTGCTTCCACAACAAATACTGTAATGATTGTTTTAGCTTCATATAATATTTTGAAAATGAAGTATTCCTGTTGCCATGTAATAATGCTTCAGTGAATGTGCCACCCAATATAAATCACATAATCACAGGCAGAGAAATGTCCTCTTCTTATCCATTACATTTCAGGGCAGGAACAATTTAATGCCATTTTATGCTGCACTCCTATAATTTGTATATTGCATCTTTCAACATACTAGTCATACAGTCTGGATGAGTAATATTTGCTACAATTATAAGGTGAATTGAATGTTAATATATGTATTACTTCACAAAATGTTATATGGCATAAACCAGGAACCGTCACGTAGATTTGGATAAGTAACTATGTTACCATGCCATATTATATTTCATAACATATGGCATCTCCTGTACGTTGTACATACATCAGAGCTGCTATGTGGCTCCCACAAGAAAATGTTCATAGTAACTAAGCTTGCATCCTCCATCTCCTCAGAACTAGAAATCTGCTACAACAAAATCTCCAAATTCGCTACTAAATCTAAACACTACTCCCACCATTGCTCTTCCTTACACATGCTAAAATGGCTAGAGCTTCCCAACTACCTCGACTACCTCCAACTCACTACAGCCCACAAATTAATCTTTAAACCTACTGCATGCCCTGCTCTAACATACATCCTTCCTTCTTATACTCCCAACAGACCCCTAAGATCTGCACAACAAAATCAACTTGCTATTCACAAACCAAAACATCCTGCTGGCCAGTGTCTGCTATCCTATTCCCTAGCAAAAAATGGAACTCTCTTCCCCCCTCACTAAGAATCTCCAATAACCTTGAACTCTTTAAATCCCAGCTCCATTCTCATCTCTCCCAAAATTGGAAATGTAATTGCTCTCTGCCCCCTAATCCTATTAAACTCATTTCTACTTGTTCTTCATTAAATACTTCTTCACCTTGCTATTCTGCCCAATAGCTTCCCCTTGATATTTCTTACATAACTTATAAAACTTTAATGTATATACTGTAAATACTATACATACCCTTCTTTCTGTACTTCTCTTCCCCATATACTTCTTCCATCTAAACCTATATTACATTTGACTAACTAATGACTCTCACATTCTACAAATTGTGTCCAACACTCTTCTACTAACTTTACCCTCCATCCCCCTTGTATTACCCCTATTTCTTTTTTCTCACATATGTTCTTCTTTCTAATAAACAATTGCCTCTTGCTTCACTACTCAACTGCCTTTCTCTCCTTCCTCCACTTTAGGTATTTATTCTTACTACTCTGCATACTTTACACTACCCATCTTCGTTACCAAGCATGTTCTATATGAACTATCCTTAAGTCTCCTATACTTCACTTATTGCACTACATCTTTTTGCTACATCTCACTGTATCATCTTACAATTCTGTTTAAAATATTATATAATACTAGGATTATTCATAACTGCATTTTATTGTACTTTTTATCATATTTGTATTGTATTTTTATTGTATCTTTGTAATTTTGGAGCTTTTCTCCCCGGGCCTCCACTGAAAACGAGCTCCTTGAGCCCAGTGGACCACCCCAGTTATCAAACTGGAAATAAATAAATAAATAAATAAATAAATAAATAAGTTAATCTCCAGTGTGAATACACAAAGCCTTGATTTAATGCTGCTGCTAACACGCATTAATCACTAAATTAAAATGCTTCTGTATTGCCTCAGGCCCCCAACTACACTCATGCAGGTGACTGGTCCCCCTGTTCTTTCTTAATGAATTGCATTCCCTAATGTAGACCATGAATGAGCAATTTTATTGTAATGGCATATTGTGCCATTCTATATCGCTATATACGTCACACCCTGCAGGTTATAGAGAGAATAAAGATGTGCATATATAGGTTCATAGGTGTGTACTAGGCTAATGGCCCTGAAGCCTTTACAAGCCTAGCCCATAGGATTACCTGGCATCGTGCCACCCAACCTTAGTTCCCAGTGCCTCTGTCAAGTAGAGCCATTGGAGTGATAGCTGGGGTGAATTTTCTATTTCCCATCCACTCATCAAGATTTCTGTTGAAGAGAGCCAGTTAGGTGCCCTGTTTGACATGTATGGGAAGTCTATTCCATAGCCTGGGCAGTCTCTGGGTTATGAACCTGTCCCTCCAGCATGTTCTGTTGATTGTGGTAATGAGGTTGAGGTCTCTGGAGCATGTGGTGCGGAGGGATTGGGATTTCTTTAGATGTAGCATTTCTAACAGAGCTGGGTCAGACATGGCTTTGTAAGTCAAGCTGAGATTGCCGTAAAGTAGGTGATATGAGACAGAGAATAGTTGGAGTTTTTTGAGTTTGTCCATATAGAACAAGTGCTTAAGGCCAAGAATCCTCTTTGTGAGGTACTTTTGCGGCCTTTCCAGTTGTTGTTGGCGTCTAGTGAGGTACATGCCAAATGGGGCATTGTACTCGATGATTGGCCTAATGAGGGAAAAATAGAGGAAGACAATGACCTCTTTCTTCCTGGATGCAAAACCCTTAGAAATGAGATGTGCCAGATAGAAGGACTTTCTGACCACAGTGACACTGTGGTGGTCAAAAGAGAGATTGTTGTCAACCTGTGTTCCTAGATCTCTTATAATGCCTTCTGTGTTCGGTGGACTACCATCGATGTGGTAATTCATGGGAACCAGGTTTTTCCCAAAGTGGATGACAACACATTTTTTGGCATTGAGCTTAAGGCCATGGTTATGACACCAGTCATTGGTCTCAGTGAGGCCTTTCTGTAGGATGTCAACATCACATGGGGAGTTAATAATAGCTCCGAACTTGCAATTGTCTGCGATCTTTGTCAGCCAGAGTCCCTTCATGTTGGGCTGGAATTCAGAGAAGTTGATACCAAACAGGAGAGGACCCAGGACCGGATCTTGTGGGTTTACACTCGTGACTGGTCAGCAGTCTGACTTGGAGTCAGCTACTTTCACACTGCGGGTTCTATCTGTGAGCCAGTTTGCAACCCAACTAGTGATATACTGGTTGATGGCTAGCGTAGTGAGTTTTTCTATGATTAATGAGTGGGGAATGGTATTAAAGACCTTGGCCAGATCAAGGTAGGCTGTATGAACCACCTTGCCTTCATTCACAGTTCTGGTAACTGGCTCAAAGAAGTCAACCAGGTTGAGCAGGCATGATCTACCCTTCACAAAACCAAACTGTGTGGGATCCAGAGTTTGGAGATTCCCTATATCCTTGTATATTAGGTCCACGATGATGCATTCCATAGCTTTGCATATCAGACTCATCAAGCTAATGGGGCAATAGTTCCCAGAGTCTGTAATCGCTTCTCCTTTGTGGAGAGGGATGACTGTAGCAGTGCACCATTCGGTAGTGACAAAGCATGAGGTGAGGCTGTGATTGAACAGGGCACACAGGTGAGGTGCCAGTTCACTCTGCAGTTCATGTAGAATACAGCCAGGGATATTGTCAGGTCCCATAGAAGCTGTATTCTTGGCCTTGGACAGTGCTGTTTTAACCTGTGCAGCATTAATACTGGGTGCCTGACAATCTACTGATATTGTGATTGGTCCTTTGGGGGGGGTTAAAGTTGGCACTGAATCTGTCTGTCAGTATATTGACAATATCTGTTGGCTCGGTATAGGAGGTACCATTGTGCAGTAGCTCAGAGCAAACCTGGGTATTGCCATGGAGATTCTTTACATAACCATAGAAGGCCTTGTAGTTGTCTTTACTGTCTGCTGAAATTCTGTTTTCATAGCTAGCTTTAGAAGATTTGATGAGGGATCTCAACTTTTTGTTGAGGTTTATAAGGAAGTTTTTCCAGTCTTGGGACTTCACCTTATTCTGCATCAGTTTCCTCCTTCTGTTGTAGAGTTTGTTTATGGCATGGGACCACCAGATTGGCTTCCTTTATTTGGAGGAGAGTGTCTTGGTTCTATTGGGTATGATGAGATCCATGCATTTGTGTATGTGTTCATACAGTGCATTGGTGTATGATTCAACGGTCATGCAACTATTCTCCATTTGCATGGGTACCGTGAAGTTAGCCACCTCTGTTTTTAGGAGCCCAAAGTTAGCTTTGGAGAAGTTTTTCATGGTGGTTACCTTTGCAGGGGGGGGTGTATTTCCAAGGTGATTAGTTTGTGGTAAGATCTAACCAGGGAGGACTTTTGGTGTAGAGCAACAGTTTCCCATGTTAATAATGACCATGTCAAGGATGTTGCTACCTCTAATGGGGGTAAGAACAAGCTGGCCCAGGGCACTGGAATTAATGAATTCCAGGAAACGTTGGGCAAGTGTATTGGTACATGAGTAGTTTTCCCAGTTAATGGAGGGGTAGTTGACGTTGCCCAGTATGAGAGTGTTAGGTTGGACCCTAATATACTCCAGGGTGCTTAGGAACACGAGTGTGAGTCTTGGGACATAGTTGGGGACCTATAGCAGGCTACGACCTGAATCACTGTCTTACCCAATGTTAGCTGCACCTGAAGTATCTCTGATGTGTTATGTTGGGCTACCAGTCTGAAGGTGTGTGTATCCTTTATGAATATGGAAACACCACTGCCTTTGGAGTTTCGGCTCAAGTTCTGGGGCCTAAAGGTGTGGAATGAGTTATATCCTGGTAGTGCAGGGGTGCTTTCTGCTACTTTAAACCAAGTCTCTGCTACAGCACAAATGTCGATGTTCTCCATTTTAAGGAGTGCTTCAAGCGAGTGCATTTGGAGATTTAGACTTTTAGCATTGAGAGCATGACCCTCAGATTGCATTTGTTTGTAGCTGTTCTGGTGGTAATTTGTTCTTTGGAACACCACCTAGAAAAGCACTATAGGCATGGCAAGAGCCTTGGCCAGTATCTGGAAGCCCAGGGGTGAAAGATACAGGCCATTTCTGGCAGAGCATCGAGGTCTGTCAATCATGTCATCCCAGGCAGACAGATACTGGATCCCCTTAGAATGACACCAGAAACTTAGCCAATTGTTGAAATCAGTCCTTTTCTGCTTGTACTGTGGTATCATTTTGGGTGATGGTAGGATGGTGCTCAGGGCTAAGGTCATACCCGCCTGGGCTACATAATCCAAGAGCTCCTCCATGTCTCTTTTCATGTAGTCCAGGGAGGTACATCTCAGGTCATTCACACCCACATGTACAAGGACAGAGTCATATTTGTATATGTTGTTGAGGGACCTGAGTGCGTGTGTTACGTGGTGGATCCTGGCACCTGACAGGCAGCTGACTGTTGCTTTCTCCTTATTCAACCTAGTGAGTGGGACATCAGTGTGCATCACTATCGAGTCACCTAAGACTAGTGTGTTATGCATCCTGTTTTGCCTTAGGAGCTTTGATTGAGTGGTACACTGTATAGGAGAGTCACGTGGCTCTTGATTAGTGTTGTGTTGTGGTGGTCGAGTGCTTTTCTGCCTTGGAGATCTCTGCTGTTTGGGTAGCTTTTTATTGAGAGACTCCACGAAGGTGGGTGTGTGGTTTGTGTTTTTATGTGAAGGCATACTTTTCAACCTGGAAACATCAAAAATCTGGACAAGGCCCATGAAAAATAGGTACAAATCTGTATGCTGATTAACATAAAATTAGCATACATAATTATGTAACCCCGCCCACCCCAATGGGATTATGGGATACCAACTTTCAAAACAAAACTGAACAGACAACCAAAATATGGCACTAGAGTCCCCCTGCAGCCATTCCGATGTCCCATTACCTAGCTATTTCGCCCCATTTACCATAAACACTAATGTGTGAGACAGTTACAGTAATTAAACATTTCCAAACTGTGAGTATGAACAGTACTTACTTGGCTCTGCTATTAGTTTTGTACCATCTCCAAATATTATTTTATAGCTGCTAATTGTTACTCAAAATATGATAAGCCATAACATAAGCCTACACTGTTTTACTGCTTATTGTTTTTGGCTTGCTGTATCTGTGTGCATGTTTGTGTGTTTGTGATCACGGTTATCAAAAAGTTAAATAACAAGCTATTGCCACAGCAGCAGCATGAAAAATAAAGAATTCTAAATTTATTTAGTGCCAAGCCCACATCTACCAAGCTTAGGAAGTCTCTGGCATGCCATTTTAGTATGAAGTTTGTTCTCAGATTGTTACAGTATTCTAACATTTACAGAAACTGAAATATTTTATTTCTTATGTTACTGTATCTTTTTATTTTATATAATGCAGTAGAACTGTATACATTCTAGAAAACTACATAACTCAGAAAAAAGATAGCTTTATAGTTTTCGGTTTTTAAGCTTCACTTTTCATTATATGATTTGACACATCTTCCAGTTTACACTTCCAAAAGCTAAACTGTTAATGTTCTGAACTTCCAGATTATTTTAATTATTGTGTAATTTGCAGTTAATAATGTTGATTTCAAATGCTACCCTTCTGAGTGAATCATTAGCACAGTACAAAAAGATTATACAAAAAACAACTTTTTGGATTGTTATATAGTGTTTTCATGCATGAGCTGAACCAGAAATTATTATAGCTCACAGTTTAAACAACAAAGGTAAAATAAAACAGTAACATTAATACCTCTAAATACATATGGATTTCTAACTACGGCTTTACTAAATCTCTCTAAACAGTTCATTAAATATTTATATAAAATCACACCTGGCTTTCTGTTGTCAATTATGATGTCTTTTTACAGGTCCATGATGATACTGGACAGCTTAACTTAAACTACTAACATGGATAATTTAGTAGCTGATGGCATAAAAAATGAAGAGGTGTCAAAATTTCTCTGTCCCACACTCACTAATGTAACTATATTAAGCTAACAACATGGGAATGAAAAAAAACACATTCCAACTCTCCCTCTGTGGATGAAAACCAAAATACTTAGACTTCAGATGCAGATGGCACTGTACAAATCCACAACAAATGTGTTATTAACCCATGCCCAGTCCCCAAATAAACAGGATGCACACACACACACACACACACACACACACACACACTTCTTACTTGCAGGTCTGCCATAATCCATTCAGTGCTGCCGACCCATTGCTGCCATTCCTGCTCGCATTTGTAAATCCTACACACTCACACACAAGGTTTCCTTACTTGCTTGCAGGTCTGCCATAATCCATTCAGTGTTGCCGACCCATTCCTGCTCGCAAATCCATTCAGTGCTGCAGTTCCCTGCTCACATTTGTAAATCAGTGGTCTGAAATGAGTTGCTTGGGCAGGTCTGCCATAATCGATTCAGTGCTGCCGTTATTTCTGGTGTTCCCACTCGCATTTGAGCAGAAAGTTCTGCGTGCATGATGTGAGCTCCAAGGAGCTCAATTCCAACAGGCTGATAGCCCTGACGGAGCTGACGTCATCGTGTATGGGATGATATCTGCTCCATCAGCGTGAAAATTAAAAAAACAAAGAAAAAAATCTGAAATGAAGGGGTGCCACTCGGGAATCGTGGCACCCCTTCATTTCAACCCCAAAACTCAGTAAAAACCGAGTAATTCGGTGCGGTTGGGAGGTATGTGTGAAGGCAGTGCTGGTGTGTATTCTGGAGGGCTATGTGTTCCATATGGTGTGGTGCAAGTGTTGACCTTCTCCTCTTGACCAGCTATTCCGATCTTGGCTGAAGAGTGCATGGTTTCTAATTCGGATATATAAATGCACCTCTCGCAAGTCTGAGTGTTGGGAGGTAAGAGTAGAGGGTTGTCAGTGTAAATGAGGCAGTGGCTACATTGCCTCAGGATGCCCACGTTCACCAGGTTAATAGGAGAAAGCACAGGGGCTGACCTTTAGACATGCCTGGAGGGGTGGGCATAAATAGTAAGTACTGGAGCTGTTTCCTTGTAGGATGTTTAGTGCTGGTAGCAATTTTGTGTGCTACAATAATTGCTACAAGAAGTCTGGTAAAGTGCTAGACTAATAAGCTAGCAAATGTGCAGGAGAGGAGAGGAGAGAACTAGCAGAATTAAAGTGAAAATTTGAAGAGCTGACTTTGGCACTGCTCAGAAGCTTACAACCAGTCCTAGATACAGCAAATCTGTATCTGGACTAGAGTAGTTGCAGGAAAGGCGAGAAACAAGCGCAAACCCGAGTATATAGGTATATACATTAGTGACACATCATCTAGTGCTCCATACAGCTGTCAAAACAAGTATTGCAGTCCAAGCTACATAATGAGAAAGTAAATGCCATCTACTGCACTTTAGTCTAGGGACTATGCTGCATACATCTGCAGATATAAATATTTTTTCAGTTAATCTGCACTAAATACTTTATAAAGTAGAAATGAACTGTGGAAGAAATTAAATAAAAAATATATATATATATATATATATATATATATATATATATATATATATATATATATATATATATATATATATATATATATATATATATGGATCTGCTTCTAAACCCCAACTCCCAGAAGATCAACAGATCAACTGTCACAATCCCTGAGATCACAATCACGAAACTGCGGAACCTCAAACGTCGGGTGCGTACTAGGGTAAGTAAACTCTTGTCCAACATGCCCCTTTCTCCACTGTAGTGCAATCCTGAAGTTGGTATATTTAATTAGGGAGGGTGTGTGAGGTGCAGCCCCCACAGTGGGAGATGTGGGGGGGGTGTAGGCCCACACCTAGATGAGTTTTACTTACTTCAGCATGACTTTCATTTGCATTTGGCCAAGTGTTTAATTACCCTAGTAAACACCCAATGTTCAAGGTTCCATGGTTTTGTGATTTTGGTTTAGGACTTGTGACAGTCGATCTTCTGGTAGTTGGATTTTAGAAGTAGACTCATATATGACATATATGTGTGTATGTATATACAGATATATATATATATATATATATATATATATATATATATATATATATATATATTTATTTATATACACACACACACACATATATATATATATAAACATAAAGTTATCATTTTACGTATACTATGTCTGCTTATATATTACTAAAGTAGACTCTGGGCAGCTGCACCTGTAAATGGAGGTTATTCCATGGCATAAAATAAGGTAGCAATGGTGTGTGAATTTTTAATATGAGACAGAGCATAATGAATGATTTACAAACTTTACTGCATTTATATTGGAAAGCTAATTTATTATATCAGTGACTTATGATCAATAACTATAACTCAAGCAGGTGTGTCAGCAATTATACATTAATAATGGGAGGCTATGGTGGGGAGCCAGTGTGGAGATTACCATTTATTAATTATACTTTCTCCTTTCCTTTTTAATTTCTCCAAGTCTTTTGGGTTCCTAATACCATGATGGAAATGGACCCCATTCCTAAGTCAAAGTACGATTAAAGTTCATGAAATTAGTATAGTTTCAATCTTTGATGTCAGCCAGAAGTGCTCTTTGTAGCACCCACAATGTGCCCAGTAATGAATGACTCCTTCTGCAATTCATATAGAGTTACATGTATTGGTAACATATATAAATATGATTGTAGATTTTTTTAAGACCCGTTGCTCCTACCACTAATGGAACTTTCTGGGTGGATTTCTTCCACATTGCTCCCATTCTGCCTGCAAATCCTGATATTTTATGACTTTGTGCCTCTCTGTACATAAGCCACTGTAGTCACTGGATGTGGCAATTTCAATGATCAGTGCTACTTTTGCCTTCTTTTCATGGACCACTATATCCGGTTTTCTAGTGTTTATCTTTTGAACTGCTGTTAATAGGTGATCCCATGTGATGTAGACTTCATAATTTTCTATGATTCTTTGTGGATCATGTCTTGCCACATTATTATACTTTTCAGTATACAGTCACAACCAGCAACAGGGTGTGCAACTGTTTCCAGTTCTATTTTACCAACCCTACATTTGTCTGTTTCTCCCACATGTTCAATGGACTTTGTAAACCAATGTGTACATAGCCCACTATCTTGGGCCACAAATATTAACCTTTCATCTCTTGGTTTGAATTAGCCTGTCCTTAACCATTCCTGCAGCACAAGGTTCTTCCAGAAGTTTTCTGTGCTTGCAACTACCTTTATGCATTTTCCACATTTCTTGCCTTCTCATCTGGTCCTTCACCTTATATTCTTTCTTTTGTTTTTGGCACATTCAGTTGCTGCCTGATTTTTATCTACTTGTGGTTTGATTTTCATTCCTGATTGACGCCGATAGGCTTCTGCTAAACTAAGCAGTGAAGTCATCTTAGATTTATTCTCCTAATCTTTTAACACTTTCACTACATTTGGGTCTTGTGAGGTCAGCAGATATGTGTGGAGTCCCACAATTGCAGATCTTTACATGTAATCAATTTCAAGGAAGCCCATCCCCTCCTTCAGAACTGGGAATATGTAATCTTGGTATGCACTGATTTTTATAAATCATTTGATGAGCATGAAGCATCCTTCTTGTTTTCCTATCTAATTTATCCAACATGTTTTGGGGTCAATCACTCCAAAACTGCAAGCTAGGACAGGAAGAGCAAATCGGTTTATAGCTTCAATTTTGTTCCTAGATGTCAACTCTGTTTTCAGGGTTAATGTAAGTCTTCTAAAGTATTCCTTACTAAGTTTTTATTTGTTCATGTTTTATTGTTGATCCTTCATTAATTCCCAAATATTTATACACTCGATCTAGCTCAAGTTCTTTTATATCACATTCTTGTTCCAAACTGATAATTTCTTTTTTTAAAACAAGTTTATTGTTCCAAACTGATGATTTCTTGATGTTGCAGTTTTCCTGCTTTAAAGGTTGCTTTTGCACATTTATCAAGACCAAATGACATTCTTATATCATCTGAAAAAGTTTTGATAACTTGCAGTTGTGCTTTCAGTTCTTCTACTGATAAGCTATACAGTTTTAAATCATCAACAAAGAGAATAAGAGAAGTCTTTACACTTTGTTGTTTTCTAGGAGCCAAATTATAGCCATGTCCTAAGCTATTAAATAGACAGCTTAATTAACCTAATTAAGCTTACTCAAGCTGTCTTACACCTAATCACAAAAGGGTTTGCATCCAGATCGAAAGAGGTCATTGGGCCCCTCTACGCATCACTCATCAGACCCATCATAGAGTACAATGCCCCATTTGGGATGTACCTTACAAAACACCTGCAACAACTGGAAAGACCACAGAAGTACCTCACCAAGAGGATCATTGGCCTCAAGCAGATGCCCTATGCAGCTCGACTGAAGAAACTCCAGCTGTACTTGGTTGCAAGTTGGGAGGATGGCTTAATGGCTAAGGTGTTTGCCTTACAAACACAAGGTGCAGGGTTTGAGTCTCACAAAGGATAATTGGCTAAGCTTAAAATGGCTCACAGGGCAGTTAGCTTTGTACTGAACTATGAACCTATGAACCTACTCAGAGGTGATCTCTGCCTGACATACAAGGCCATGTCCAACCCAGAACTGATGGACATGCTCCACCTAAAGAAAACTATATCCCCTCGAGCCACACACTCTAGGGATCTAAACCTCACCACAACAATAAATAGGATGTGCTGGAGGGAGAGATTCCTGTCCCAGGGACTTCCCATGCTCTGGAACAAGATTCCAATCTACATTAGGCAGAGCTCCTCGCTAACACTCTTCAAGAGAAACCTTGACGAGTGGATGGGAAACAGAAAGTTTACCCCAGGGATCACTTCAATGGCTCTGCTGGACAGCTGATTTTTATGTTAAGTAGCTTATGCATGGCTTATTTTCATAGAAAATGGGTTGGCAGAACAAAGATCACAGAGAACTTTTGCAAAGCATTCTGGAGTTAATGCCCAGCATCAGTGTTTTGTTCCCTTTTAGCATACTTTTGAGGAAAAAAAACAAACTAACATAACGAAGCAATCATTTGTTGCTGCAAAAGGTTTACTTGCATAGGGAATCTCTTGTAGCAGTAAGATGGGAAGAAGGGAGAGAGAGAGAGAGAGAGAACAAATAAGATCCTTTTACTAGCACACAACAGATACAATGTTTTAGTCTATATGATTTTGATTGATCAAAGATCAAAGTGCTCTAATTTTGCTCCTGTCTTGCTTCACTTGTAGCAAATGAAACCAGATTATATCAGTTCACTCCAAAGGCAAAAAAGGAAACCAGAATTTCAAGTTTAAAGCAAAATCAATATTGGATATGGAGTAAAAATAATATAGAAATGCAAAACAAACAAAACTGATGTAAAGGCATGACTAAGTATTTTTTTAATTCAGCCTTTGTTATTAAAGTGTAAACAAATATCAGGGTGTTGCATCAGAATAAAAGGAAAATCAACCCCCTTTGCATATCAGCTAATTTTTTCAAAATACATCAAACTGTGCTACGATGAGTCAATATGGTTTCCAAATAACTAGGTATAAAATCAATGCTTATGCATTTTTAACACATCACCAAAGTGTTTAGGTTTAGTTTTATGATACAATAAACAATGGGATGTTGTTTTTATGCTTAAGTTAGTATGTTTTAGAGCAACTTTCATTTTGTACTATAGTTGCATGTGATTTTCTTTTGCACAATAATCAAAATTAATCTAGCTATTCATTTGATAACTCGTTAAGTAGACTGATATTTAAGACTTTGACATGGTTCAGCGAGCAAAGATAAGGCCAAAGGCAAAGGTTAGATGCATAGAAAATATAGAACAGTCAGTTAATCAGCATAATTTTGGATTCATGATGATAGATGGAAGAACATTGCCTTGACTGATAGTAGTTTGAAAAGATATTGACAAAAGCTGTTTCATCAATTCCCATAATAATTTTTTTGCAGAAACAAATCCTGTTGCACCCCCCCCCCCCATGTGGGGGAGACCCCATTGTCCTCCAAACTTGTCCCATTTCCTTCTCAAACGTTATATATATATATATATATATATATATATATATATATATATATATATATATATATATATATATATATATATATATATATATATATATATATATATATATATAAAACAATTCTTCAGTTGCACAACAGAGGATGAAAATGACCAAAGTTAATGGATCAATGACAGCAGCTTTTAGTGGTAGCTCCTTGAATTATTGCCTGCCATTCAAGCAGCTGTCAAACTCTTCACACATTCTCCAGATTTTTGGAAGGTGGGATCAAACTGGTATACGGAAATCTATGTGGACACAAATATAGTAACTGGAAACCAGAAGCAAACCCCAGATCCTGGATTTATGATCAGAGGTAACAGCTGAGGTGACTTTAAAAATGGCCAATGAACAGGAAATATCAGAGTGGTCTGCCATGAGCAACAGACAAAATATATGAATTTGGAATGTGTAAAGACTGAACTTGAGCAATGAATTCTGTACATGATTTTGCATAGCAAGGATAATTCTTGATAACAAGCACTAAATGTGAAATCCAGATGGGGAAGGAAGACCATGAAAAATAGGCTCTGAATGCAAATTAATAAGATAGGAGCAGGTACAAGGACAGTGCAGCTATTCATAAGGTTAAGGCCCATAAGTGGCATTTTACACATTTGCTGCAATGATATTGGATTTTAGAAAACTTAAAATGAAATGCTTGCCAGTTAAACATAGACTCATATATAGGGTAGTTAGTGACATTTCCGTAGAAAAAATAATATTTTCATAGACCTACATCATAACATTTGAAGTGTCTAGAACTAGGTTGTGTATTACTAATGTTGTGGTCTGTAACAACCACTGTGACCCTTGCAATGTAGCAAGTAAAACTCATTTATACCTGGGATGTTATACTATCTAGTGTTGATCATTGTATTATGTCTACATCACAAAATGATATAAGAAATGAAGAGTGTTGGAGATCCACTAAGCAATCAATCAATAAATAAATGTAATGTACTAATTTATTTGATAATCTTGTAAAGATTAAAGGTAGAAAAAGGATAATGGATGACATATTCATTGGTTTACACTTATAATCTATAGAAAACATTTGAAAAACAGGAAAATGCAGGTTCTGTAAAACAGAACTGGAAAGCAGTTGTAAATCTTGTTGATGGGTGTGATGCACTCACGGCAGAGGACCTGTATACTGAAAGGTGCAATAATGTGTCAAGTCAGCTGCAAGGGGATTGTGTAAACACCGTAATACAGAAGTAGCTGAGAAGCACTGGAAACATGAACCATAAAGCATTACAAAGAATGATAAAGTTTATATCACATGGGATGACCCATGAGCAACAGTTCAAAAAAATAGATGCAAGAAAACAAAACAAAACAAATAAATAAATAAAAAGTAGCATTGATCAGTGAAATGGTTACACCTAGTAATTACAGGGTCTTATGTACAGAGAGACACAAGGTCATAAAATACCAAGATTTGCAAGCATAAATGAGAGCAATGTGGAAAAGAAGATGCCTATACAGGTCCAATAGTACTAAGAGCAACAAGTCTAATAAAAATAATTTAGAATCATACTTAAATATGTTACCAATACAAGTGACCCCATATGATTTACAGAAGGAGACAATTCTGAGCTCATTGTGGGTGCTGAGAAGAGCACTTCTTGCCGGCATCAAATACTGAAACAATACTAATTCCATGAACTATAATTGTACCCTGACTTAGGAATGGTGTCCGTTCTCATCATGATATTACAAATCCAAAACACTTGGAGAAATTAAGCTAAACAAAAATACATGCTTTGGGGGTGACCTTGGATAACGGATGGATACTTATATCATTCAGGGAGCATAATGTTAGGAAATCAAAATTAGGTATAATTTGTATTCCAAGTTTATTCACAATTACTCTATTTTTATTGTTTATTGAGTTTTCTGTGTCTTGACGTTCACTGACAAGGGAGTCTAAGTTATAGGTCAGGTTATGTCTGATGCAGGTTTGTTCATATCCTGCATCCCTGTCACAGAACACACTGACTTATGGGAAATATCAAAACATAGGGCCAAGAGAGAAAGATGGGATTCTCAGCTGCAGTGATGAATAGTTCTAGTAAAGGATCACGGGGACTGTGCGAGTGATAATATATACATGTTTATATTTTATTGGTGACTTGAGTTTGTCTTTAAATAGTTTAGAAGGCCAAGTACCCTCAAGAAAAAAACTATCTTTCACTTGTTTGTTCACACAAGAAGCTTTGATTCGCTTTGACATTTTCATGCCTCACTGATTTAAAATTAATGTCTAGGTGAAACACACTGCAAACAAAAAATATCAATAGAAAATTAAAATGAATGTTGGAATTAGTTCATGTTTGCATCAACTTCTTTGTACACAACAATGACATAGGAGCTGTTCTACAGGTGAACAAAAAAGGTTTTGGTAGTAAAGGAATGAGGAGACATAACTCAGATGAAACAATTGCCATCAGCTCCCTTGTCCTAGGCACTTCTTTTGCTTGGATATGGCAAATCTTCCCTTTCCTCTTCACTGAAATGCTAATTCAGCAGATCATTTTCACAACATCTCCCTCTCTCTCTGCACTGAAACACATTTTTATTTAACCTCTTTGTTCTTCCATTTTCAATGCTCATTTTATTTATATATCAGCTGTTTTCTTTTCCAAAATGACTGAAATGGATCTTTTAATCAATTTAGGCTTTTGATTTTCTCATCGACTTTTATACTTGCTCTGCTCTGAAAGACAACTACAATCTAAATATGTTTTCATATCCTAAAGAACAGTTGTCTTCCTGTACAATGATTCATACACTGCTTTGTATAAGAAAAAACATGACTTAGTTCTTTTGAACCTTGTTTCGCGTTTCATGTTTTTCAGTTTCTTCTGTGCACAGTATATTACAGTTGCACTCTCATATGTCCTATTACATGCATGATTTCTAGCACAGGAAATACCTACACAGCAAGGTATATTTAACCCTGTCATCATTCTCCTCCATCTTGGGTCATACATCTAATCAGTCTATGGAGTTGCAAGCTTTCTGTGAAGAAACAAGCCAGGTCTATTTTCCCTGTTCACCGCATCTGTGAGATTGGAATGGCATGGAACGTGATACAGTGAATGTGAAAGGACCACCTGCAAGAAGACAATGAACAAACAAGGGCTTATTAATTTAAAACTAATTTAATTACATGATCTTCAGATTAAAAAAAATGGCACATTGTAGTGTCTGTAAAAAGAAGGCTAAGAGACCTGTCCTTTGATTTACTAGAAAATAACTAAGAATGATTCTGAATATTGTCATTGTAAATAAATAAATGGAAATAAACTACTGTAAAAGAGGATAAGGCACTCCAGTCTTGTCTTCTTGATATACAAAATACATTGTTAGAAAGAGAAGGCTTAACCCCCCCCCCACAAATGTCAGTATATATGTAGCCAATCAACTCATTCAGAATTATAACAATACTAAAAAATAATATTTCTGAAGGAAGACAGTTGGCAGGCCTATGATGCTTGGACCCACTCTATTACCCTGCACAACAATAAATTAAAACTTTTGAAACTAAAAATTGGATAGTTGGCGGGGATATATTTTCCGGAGTCACCTCACTAGCACTAAACAGATTAAAGTATAAAAAAAGGTACACAAATATGAATCACTAGACAACTTCTTAATTACAACCTGGTCATAAGAGCATGCAGGAAGTATGCACTGTTGTCTTGGGTATGGGCCTACAAATTTTGCACATAAGCATAGGATTCACACTGAGCACCTTAGTAAGCAGTATCTTTGGCTTAGGTCCTCAGATCCCTTTCTCACCATTTCTCTATACTTTAGGTCCTTAAAGTGCTCAGTTGCCCACATTAAGTGTACTTTAAATAAAATTGTATACACACACACACACACACACACACACACACACACACACACACACACACACACACACACACACATTCACTTCCAAACTTTTTAAAAGTGAATAAATAAATAAATAAATAAAAATAGTTTACTTAGAAAAGAATGAGTTAGCAACGCAGTCAACCGTCAAATATACAGAAAGTGTTAATGTCGCACAGGAAGACATAAAACAGTCCTTTTGAATAAATACATTAAAAAGAAAGAATGACTCAGCTAGTCTTTGTCTACCTATTGTTAACTGAGAGGATTATTGAGCCTTAACTACAGTAGCTGAATTTCCAGAACATATCAAGCAGAGATGCAGCTACAAAGACACTCACAAGGCACAAGCTGCAGGACAGTTCTTTCTTTCTTTTTTCTTTCTTTCTTTCTTTCTTCCTCTTTCTTTCTTTTTATTTCTGTATATTCAGGTATATATTTATATATTTTTGCATAGAAACTACAGATGCAAAGAAGAACGTTTTACATTTACATGGAAATGAGCTTGTGTCCAAGACCTTTAGTTTCCTGGCCTAGGAACAGTTACAGGTTTTATAATCAGAACGAAGCATAATTAAATGTTCTAGTTCAAAAGTCTGCTTTGCATTTCTCTTCCTGTGTATAGATGCTGTAATTCCTAGCAAAAAGAAGTAACAACTTCAGTTGCAAACAGTATAAAGATTTCATAGAAAATGTCCAAACTGACATCTTTTCATGCTACTGAGAAACACACATTTTGCAGAATAAGCATGTATATTTTCAGTTTACCTGTCTCCAGTTTCACAAGACTTAAGATCATGTCACAGTTCTATTACATTCTGACTCAGAGAGCAGTGGCATAGTTGCATAGTTAGTTAGTTAGCAGGGAAGGGCAATTATCATAACTGATTCATTTCAGGCCCAGCCCAGAAGGATACAAAAATACCTTGAAAATTATACTCTATATAAATATAAATATAAAGGCATAACTGATATTCACAATAGTAGAAATCAATATATAGTAACATTGCAAGATAGAGAAAATACAAGAGTCTTTATTGTTCAATATGTAATGAAATAGTACATATATGAAAGAAAAAACTATATATATATATATATATATATATATATATATATATATATATATATTTTTTTTTTTTTTTTTTTTTTTTTTTTAGAGGGTAAGGCAGGTGAGCAAGACAGGGCTAATTAGTTAGAATATCAGTGATGGTCAATTATTATAGAAGGCAATTGTTAACTGATATGGCCTAAAGTGAAACAATTGCATGGTTCTTGTTTTAGATAGGTTTTAAGTTGGTATCTGAATTCAGAGTAGTCTGAAGTATCTTTAGAGAAGTGTGGAAGTGATTGTCTTAGTGTGGGTATGAGGAAAGAGAAGCTATGGTTAGTGGATTCTAGTCTTGTTCTTGGAGTTTGCAGATTTTGCTCTAGCTGAGTGTGAGATTTTTGATTATATAAGGGTGTGGGGTGGCAACGAGTCTGAGAATGTCTAGTTGTATTAATTTTAAAAGGAGTGAACTTAAGTGGAGATCTTTTAATGAAATTAACACTGCATATAAAGTAATTAATATGCATTTAGATGAGTTGTTACTTGTTGAAATAATTACCCATGATGTATATAATTTTTTTAAAGTTAGTTTTCCAATTATACCTAAGATATTTGGTATACCAAAGATTCATTTGGATATAAACAATCCACCACTTATACTGATTGTTTCAGCAAAAAGGTCTATCACTGAATAGATGTCTACATTTATTGATAGTAAATTAAAGAACTTATTGAAAGATAGTCAACATGTCCTCAAGCATTCTTGGGACTTTGTAGACAAGTTTAAGATATCTAAGACTGGATGACAACTGTTTCTTTGTGACAATGGATATAAAGAATTTGTTTGCTGTTATACCACACTATAGTGGGTTAGCATGGTTCAGTAATGTGATAACACAATTTGAAGCATTAACAGTGAAAGAAGTTAAACTTATTTGTGATTTTATGGATGTCATTTTGAAAATTAATTTTATTTTTTTTGAAGGTGAATATTTTAAACAACTGTAAGGAGTTGCTGTGGGGGCCGTATCTGCCCCCATATTTGCCAGCATGGTCCTGTACAGATAGGAGAATGAAACTGTATTTAAAATGGACCTTTTTAAAAATTGTCAGGTTTATGTATGTTACCTTGATGATATTTTTATTGTGTAGGTAGGAAATATCATACATCTCATAGATTTTGTCAAGGAGTTGGAAAATACTACTACATTTTTAAGGTTTACATATCATTTTGATGTACAGAAAATTCATTATTTGGATGTTATAAGAAGTAAGGGTTTGCAAAATAATTTTGAAACCTTTATATATAGAAAGCCCATGTTTACAAATTCTTTTTTTTTTGCATTACACAAGTAGTAAACCCCTACACCAAAAGAAGGGGAGATTAAAAAGCCTGTTTATAAGAATTTCAAGGCTTACATTAAAAGATGATTGGTGTAAGGAAGAGTTTAGTAAAGTAAAGGTGAGGATTTTAGAACACGGCTATCTGGAAGGGTTTATTGATGAATTGTATAACCAAGTTTTTCAACAAAGAAGTGGACAATATGCACCTATTATTCGCACAGATCTACAGTGCATCAGTCAAAACAAAACAGGAAGTGACTTAAATACAGTAATAATAATAGTGTGAATAATATGGTGCTGCACTATGTATTTGACATCAAACCGATCTTTAATAAAAATTGGACTATATTTACTAGTATTTATGGTGTTAACATCGACTTCTCCAACCCCCCAAATTTTGTTTATAAGACTAGAAACAGCATTAAAAATATTTTGGAGAAACCAGCTTTGATTAATAACAATGGGTCATACAAGACTGCAAAATATGGACGTTGTAGGCAATGTTCCTATATAGACGCAAAAGAGAATGGTGGGATGTTGGACATTTTACAGAAATGGATGATTAAGGATAGCTTTAACTGTAATACTGATAAGGTTGTATATTTGACAATGTGCTGTTCATGTATGGTGTTGTATACAGGGAAAACGGAGAATGCTTTAAGTTGAAGAATATACCAACATAATTACAGTATAAGAAAAATGATATCAAAAGCACTTTAGCAAGACATGCCACAGTTTGTAATAATTTTACTAAGTTCAAGTTTTGTATTTTGGAAAAAATTGAAAGTTCTTGTTATGAAGGAGATTGGAAAAGTAATTTATTTTGTAAGCAGATGATCTGGCAGTAACGTATAAAACCTTCCTGTGCACTGGGTCTTAATGAATAATTTCAATTACAAGTGAATTAAAACATAGGGCTTTAAGAATATGAGGTAACACTATGAAATAGGATGTTTCTAAATATGACATTTATTTTATATGTTTTATTTATTTTTACTGCACCCTTTATTAAATTTATGTGAGCCCTACACTGGATATTCAAGTTGAAGGGTTTTAAAGTGTATATGTGCCTTTAAAGGAATTAATTAAAGTAAGGGCATGTGTCATAAAAGTTTTTAAAAGGGTTTTCTAATAGGCAATCTAATGGTTCTGATGAAGACCTAAAACATTCTGAGGACGAAAGTGCTTAACCGAAGGATTGTATAGGTTGTATTTTTAATACAACTGTTCATTTCTTCAGTTCGGGTATGGTCGATTGGTTTTGGATTTGCTTATATACATCAAACTGGAAACCAGATTGCTTCTATTTACTATTATATGCAACTAATCCTATGTCACAAGTGATAATTCAATAAAGGTGCTATAAAAAAAACTAAATTATAACACGCATACACAGACAGTACCACAACCCCCAACCCTCCATTTATAATCTCCCTTCCCTATGCAGGCAACCTCACCAACCCACCATGCACACTATCCACCAACAGCATCCCAACTATGACCACAGTCCACTCATCCTACATCCAATTTGACTACAAAAACACAGATCCCCTATCTATGTACTTCCATGCAAGTTCATTACTACACAAAAATGGAATATAACTTTCCAAAAGGATGTATAAATTCACATCCAACCTTTTCATTCTACTCATCAGAAGCAATATTGAAACCAACTCAGGCTTACCACAAATCTTTTGTTAATTAGTATCTCTGTAAAGCCTTCATAACAAATTAGACTACACCAATACTTTCCTTAGACTGCACACCCCTTATATACCAGCTATTTCCAAGTCCTTGAACAAAAGGCAATCCACAGAAATTGCTTTTGCAACATTATAGTCACTTTCTAGATGTTAGCCCTGGCACAAGAAATATTGTTGTAACCTCCCTATTCTATAAAATTCAACACATCCATCTCCTAGACCAACATACTCTCTGCCACTTCCCCTAACTGGCTACTTCTAGTAATTACCAAAAAAAAAAAAAAAAAACAGAAACACACATCTCAATAGCCTGCCTCTTTTCTCCATACTTGATAAATCCCAAATGCTACATCAAGAAATTACGTATCAACAAAAACTAAAGCAACCACGTCCCCTTAAGTGGCTTCAGCTTCAGTATGCTTCATTCCATCCACCATGTGATCAATGAAATTCTGTTTGGCTTGTGTAGATCAGTGTGTATATTGTACCTCATTAGCCACTGATTATACATCATGCATGAGTGCTAGCTTGAATGGAGATGCACATGTGAGTGTGTTAGAATTTAATGAGTCAGTCAGTAAGCATATGAAGTTCGAAGTATATGTTCCAGTTACAGTTCCTGATGTGTTTATGTACAATAAATGACTTGAATGCATGCCCAGCCTCAGTGTCTCATTTGAATACACAAGACATGCGACATGGTGTCAGAATGGGATCCGAAGTTGAAGCAGCTTGCAAACCATGTGGCATGCAGTTAGAAGTGGAGCAATATACAGCAGCAAACTTGCAAACAGGTCAAAGGTTATTTGAAGGTACTTAAATTCATTTTAAATGATTTTCAGTTGCCAAACTTGTAGCATAGCATTCAAAGTGTTCGAAATAATTTCAGATGCTCAAAATGTCCAAAAAAGGGACATAATGAAAGTGTTTGAAATCTCTAAAGTGTTTAAAATATTAGAAAAGGCTATGATGTCCATATGTTTTGCAGTGTATGACTTTTTAGCAGTAACTAAGACTTTTTGAAGTGTCCGGAGTGTTCGAGGTATTTGCAATGTTAAAATAAAGCATTTTCAGAGAGATTGTTGTGCATTGAGAAAAAGTTATAAGTACCAGGTCTATACTTATGTTTAAAAGAAATTTATTGTTAAAGAAGAGGGATTTCGCAGACCTGAACCACTGGTGTTTGATAACAATATTGCTGAGAATTGATGAGTGTTTGAGCTAAAAATATGATATTTTCCAACATGCTGCTTTTTCTGATAAAGACACACATACAAAAGCATTTATACTTCTCAATTTAGCTGACTCAGAGGCCACTGAGTGAGAACGTTTGTTTGTGTATGCCTCTGCTGTGTATGCAGGGTTAGGGAGGACTGCCATATTGTGATACATTTTGAAACCCGAGAAGTCCCCGAGTGTTTAAAACTTAAATTTAGAGAAATGTGTAACCCTAAATGAATATTAGAATGGAAAGGCACAAATTTTACACAAGAAATCAAAAGCCTGGTGAAACTGTTGCAGTATATATTACTGACTTAAGAAATAAAGCAAAAACATGTAGATCTGGTGATCCAAGAGACGAGCTGATAAAAGACTGTCTTGTATGTGGTGTTGATAATGATGCAGTGAGAAAGATTTTGCTTTGAGATAGTGAATTAACATTGAGCAAAGCCACTGAGATTTGTCAAATACATGAGCTTACAGAAAAGCATACGAATATGCTTACGAATGAGAAAAGAATGTTTGCAGTATCTGCTAGTGCAAATGTTGATAGTGTAATTCAGAAAGTTAAGATAAAAAAGAAATATAAACCAAAGGGCAGTGCCACTGTCAACCTCATTGTTAACTGTCGCAATTGTGGAGGCAGTCATGAACCTAAATGGGGAAAGTTTTTAGCTTTTGGCCAGCAATATCTGAAATGTAAAAAGTGGAATCATTTCAAAAGGCTTGGTAAGTCTAAAGTGCCACAGACTTATACTAAAATAGTATCCAAAGAAACAAGTAGATCAGAAAGAGACTGTAGCAAACTCTGAGAGCTGTAAAGAAACTTTTTATGCTGACAGTGTATCTGTGATCGATGAACAGTTAATACAGTAGACTATCAGTTGTCAGCAAAGAGTGAAATACTTTGTACAGTACAAATTAATGGGAGACCTGTAGATCTTAAAGTAGACACAGGCTCCTACTGCAATACTGCAATGTTATATTAGCACAAATGTTTGCTAAAGTAAAAGCTGGTGAGAAACTTGATTCAGCAAACTGTGCGAAACTAGTTGCTTATGGTGGTGAAGAGATTCAAACTGATGGCACAGTAGTTCTTTCATGCGATTCTGCTGGAAACAGCTATGAGTTACAGTTTTACATAGTCAAAAGACATGTACAGTCATTGTTAGGCCTCAAAGATAGACTGAGAATGGGACTGATTTCATTTAATAGAGGTTCACCATATAAGTCTGAATAATAACTATAGTTTACACAGAATATTTTTAATGAATATGCTGATATTTTCAAAGATTGGTAAACTTCCAGTCACATATTCAATGAAGTTAAACCATGAAGTAAGTCCAGTTGTCAGACCAGCACTGAAGATTCCAGTAGCGATGCAGAGTAAAGTAAAATCAGAACCAGGCAAAATGGTGCATTTAGGTATCCTTACTCCAGTAGAAGAACCGACTGAATGAGTATCCTCCATGGTCGTAGCTCAAGAATAGCTCAGATGATATTCAATATGTATTGATCCAAGAGACTTTAAAAAGCACTTAAGCATTCTCATCACCTGATGTGTACAATAGAAGAGGCCAGTGGCTCTCATGCCAAATTCCACAGTTTTCTCAGTCTGAGATGTAAAATCTCTTTTTGTTAAATTTTGCTGGATCGCAAATCTTCATTGTTAACCACATTCAGTACACCATTTGTTAGATACAGCTCTTTGAAAATGCCATTTGGAATCAATTCTGCCAGTGAAGTCTTTCAACATGCCATGGAAAAAAAAATTTCTAGTTATCTATGTGCTATTATAGTAGATGACATTATCGTTGGAGGCAATGGTGAAGATGAACATGATAGAAATCTCAGGAAATTTCTAGACCATGCACGTGAAATAAATCTTAAACTGAATCCTCAGAAATGTAAATTCAAACAAAGAAGTTACTTATGTGGGACATTTGTTTACCAGTTCTGGCTTACATCCAGATCCATCTAAGCAAGCAGCAATTCCTGAGATGCGAGTTCCAGAGAATGCCACATCTTTACAACGTTTTCTAGGTATGTTCAACTATTTAGGAATGTTTATCCCAGACTTGAGTGAGCTTTCTCTGCATTGCATGAGTTGACATGCAAAAATGTAAATTGGTCCTGCTTGGAGCAACACCAAAGAGCATTTGATATTCTGAAGAATAAAATTGCCAGTCCACCCACACTGAGATCTTATATGTTCACATACCTGTAACTCTTTTTTTGATGCTTCAAAGTACAGTCTTGGAGCAGCATGTCCTTAAGAAGGCATACCAGTAGCCTATGTGTCAAGAACTTTAACCCAGACAGAGATGCATTATGCACAAATAGAGAAAAAACTTTTGGCATCCGGTTCGATTCTCGGCTGGGGTGCCTTCTGTGCGGAGTCTGCATGTCCTCCCTGTGGTCTTGTGGCTTTCCACCGGGTGCTCAGGTTTCCTCCCACATCCCAAAGACATGCAGTAGGTGGATTGGACACTTTAAATTGGTCCTAGGTATGAGTCTGTGCGCATGTATGCCTTCTGTGGCTGGCAACTCGACACTGTAAAACTCCACTGCCAATCATGAGCGGACAGATGATCCGCTGTGGCGACCCCTAACCGGGAAAAGCCAAAAGAAGAAGAGAAAGAACTTTTGGCAGTAGTGTTTGCATGTTTGAAGTTCAATAATTATATTTATGGCAGATCCAAACAGAGATGGATCACCAACCACTAGTGGCAGTTTTGAAAAAGCCACTGCATGCGGCTCCAGCATGATTGCAATGCATGTTGTTAAAATTGCAAAAGTACAATTTCAATATTGTTTACAAAAAGGGAAAACACTTGGACCTTGCTGATACTTTGTCATGTGCATCCAGACAAATGACAGAACAGCATGAAAATGAAACAGCAAACTTTGACGTCATAGAAGTCAGAAATTTTTTGTCATCGAGCCTTGATTAACTAAGAAATCACACATCTGCAGACACAGTTCACCAGAAGCTGAAAAACATTATCAGTTAATCATGGCCAACACGACAATCCAGTTTACCACTTAACATTCAACAGAATTTTCCTTACAGAGACGAACTCCTGATGGAAGACAGAATCATCACGAAAGGTCCAAAAGTGATAATTCCTAAAGCATTACAACAGGACTATATCAAAATCTTGCATTGTGGTCACCCAGGTACTTATTCAACAAAAAGAAGGGCAAAGGGCATTGCATTTTAGCTTCTATGTCTGAAGATATAGAGAAGGAAACTCTAGCATGTTCAGTTTGCAACAGCATCAAACCGCATCAACAAAAAAACCCACCTCAGCTACACCAGATTCCTCAATTACCATGGTCAACAGTTGCCATAGATATTTTCGAATGGAATGGTCAACATTACTTAGTATTAGTAGACTCTTATTCAGATTGGTTTGAAATTGACCTACTTCCTAACTTGATGTCCGGCACAGTCGTTACAAAATTGAAGAGATATTTTTCTGTCCATAGCAGTCCGCACAAAGTCAAGTCTGACAATGGTGCACAGTTTACCAATCAGCATTACTGAGTCTTTGGACTTTGTTCATATTACCAGTAGTCCTGAGTATCCACAGTCTAATGGGTTAGCTGAAAGTGCAGTTCAGAGTGCAAAGCACTTGTCAGAAAAATCTAAAAGAGAGACAGTACCGATGTTTTCCTTAACTTATTAAATCTCAGAAACATTCCTTGAGACAACTTGCTCGGTTCACCTGCTAAGAGACTGATGTATAGACAGACTAGAAAAACTCTTCCGATTAGCAAACAATTGTTACTATCAAATGTAAAGAACAATATAGTGGTCAAGGGTCAACTTTCGAGAAAATGTCAGTCGCAAAAGTAGTACTACAATGACACCAGTAAAGCCCTTAGACCATTAATACAAGGAGAAGTTGTGAGAATGCAAACGTCTAAAGGATATGACCAAGTGGGAATTGTGAAGAACATTTATGAAGAACCGAGATCTTATATCATACAATCTGAAGGAATGGATTTCAGAAGGAATCGAAGATGTGTCACCTGTCTCTGAACCAGTGACACATCAGATTGCCTGTGCCAACAATTCTAATTCCCAGTGTGACTCTAAACCTGTTCGAATCCAAAATGATAGTGTGCTTCCTTGAAATAATTTTGATGTAATTCCCTGATGTTCCAGTTTTGAAAGAATCCCCAGATACTGTCCCTGTTGCTAAATCCAGTCATAATTTCATTGTTACCCGATCAGGTAGAATTTCCAGACTGAATCCAAAATACACAGTGACTCGGACTTGAATTCACTTTGTTTGTTAAGATGTTGATATATTGTCTAGTTCTCAGAAATGTCTGTGTTCTCCTATTTTGCATGTCGAGCAAAATTAAAGAGGGAGGATATAAATCAGTCTGTATATTGTACCTAGCCAGCCACTGTAGTCAGAATGCATATTTAACATGCATGTTTACTTCGACTATGAATGCAATGCGTTGTATTTTAAGGTATGTAGTTAAATATGTGGAGCATTGTTCTGAGTGATGCTCTTTTAAATAAGATATTTACTGTATATTATGGATGGCATTTATAAGCTATATATATATATATATATATATATATATATATATATATATATTTGTTGAAATAATTTAAATATACTTTGGTTTGATTGCAAGTGAATAATCATTGCCGTTTTTGTCAGCATTCATGGGTTACGTGTATTTACTCAAAGGAGGTCAATGAACAAATTTAACTGTAGTTACATATGCACTTTTCTTATAATTGTTTCTACAATTGTTTTTAATGCACAATCTAGGGGCACATATGTGTAGATTGTAGTATTTCGAGTTGATGTATTTTCGTTTTTTAACCACATTTTAAGCGTTTAAGCTGCAAGTTTTATTATGTATAGCAGGGTGTATGCCTTTAAGATGTGCTACATTAGGCTATACTGTAACCATGATGTAATGATCATGAAAAGGAGTACCTTGTTCTTATTGGTTTTTCAAGATTTGAAGTATATAAAAATGTGCGTGCATTTTGTATCTGTTTGGTCTGAAGAAGCAAGTAATGTACTCATAAAACTGCTAACCTGTTATTAAAAAGTTTACCCTGGCCATGTTTTGGTTCATTTGTTTTTATTTTTAGGTTATTTGGCTTGCTGCTGTAAGCTTTAACAATGAGCCATTAATCTTAGTTGCTGGTGTTGTTCTTTTTTGTTGGATATTTGGACTATTGTGACAACAACATTGGAGCATGGCCAAGGGGTTTATTAATTTGGAATTGGTTTACAATCCAGCAAGTGGCAGAGGGGATTTATCGCTTGACAGTAATGAATGCTAAAAGAGAACTAGACCACTCACACAAAGAATGGGTGTGTTGGCAGAATGTCTATGTACTTGAATGAGTTTCTGGAACCAACAGATAATCTATTGTTACGTATTCATCTTTTGGGCAGAAACAAAATGACTGTATTGAAGGTATTGATTTTGATGATTTTAGGCAAAAGTATATACACTGGAAGATAGTTGCTCAAATTTAACATTATCTTACTCAGAGACAACATTTTGAAGCATGTCTTAAGTTCCATGTTATACCAAGGGGTCTCAGAGCTTTAAATATGCCTAGTTACGGGGAGCATCATCTTGAATTATTAAAACAGTGGAAACAACTTAATTTAGACAATAGTTTTAATTATATGAGACTGCTTATGAAGTTTTTCAGCATGGAAGAAAACCAGCTGTTAAATAATATTAAAGTCTGACAAAATAAATTTTATGAGAATTTTCCTGAACATTTTGTGGATAAGAGGCTCACAAAAATGTTGGATACAGTGAGTTTTCATGAAAGGAAAATTTGCAGATGAAAGCTAAATAAATTAAAGAGCCATAGAGGACTTTCACAATGGCCATGTTTTTGCTTGGCCTAAGAGTCAGGAGGCATGCATGTTTTCTGATAAAGAGACTAGACCTGTTAACAAAGAAACATCTGCAGAGAAAATAGTATTGTCTAATAAGGGAGGTCCACACCAATGACAATCCATAGAGCTTGAGCAGACAATAGATACATTAACTATTAAAGAGAATGTTGAAAGTGAGGAAGTTTGTACAAATGACTACTCTAATGAGACATCCACAGTACTGGATGACCAACCAATGGCAAGACCTAAGGTTCCAAGTGCATTTGTTTTGCCATGTAAGGACCAGGTTTTTGTGAGGTTACCCCCACCCATCAATCGAAAGAAGGTCAGACAATGTAGTCATTCAAGAAGTCGAGGATGAGTCAAAAGGAAGCTTGTGAGCAACAATGAATATAATCAGACTATCAAGAAGATGTGATTTGGATTTTGAATATATCTACTTATTGATTGACACCTAATGATAGGTTCATAGGTAGGTACTAGGCTATCTGCCCGAAGGCGTTTATAAGCCTACCCAGAATGTGTTGGCTTTCGCCGCCCCCTTAGATTAGTTCCCTGTGCCTCTGTCCAGCAGAGCCACTGAAGTGATCCCCGGGGTAAACTTTCTGTTTCCCATCCACTCGTCAAGGTTTCTCTTGAAGAGTGTGAGCAAGGAGCTCTACCTAATGTAGATTGGAATCTTGTTCCAAAGCATGGGAAGTTTCTGGGGCAAGAATCTATCCCTCCAGCATGTCCTATTTATTGTTGTGGTGAGGTTTAGATCCCTAGAGCATGTGATTCGAGGAGATAAGGTTTTCTTTAGGTGGAGCATGTCCATCAATTCTGGGTTGGACATGGCCTTGTATGTCAGGCAAGGATCACCTCTGAGAAGGCGGTATGCAACCAAGTACAGCTGGAGTTTCTTCAGTCAAGCTACATAGGGCATCTGTTTGAGGCCAGTGATCCTCTTGGTGAGGGACTTCTCAGCTGTTGCAGGTGTCTTGTAAGGTACATCCCAAATGGGGAGTTGTACTCTATGATGGGTCTGATGACTGATGAGTAGAGGGGCAGAATGACCTCTTTTGATCTGGTTGCAAACCCTTTTGTGATTAGGTGGGCCACATAGAAGGATTTTCTGATATTTCTTAATTAGATATTTCTTAATTAGAGAAAGGATTGTCTTTTATTCCATCTCAACAGGTTGATATTACAGAAATTATAATAGACTAGAGACTTTTTCTTTGCAACACTATTTTGAAGTTGAACCACGGTAAAACCCAGAACAGCTCTAAATTATATAGAAAACCTAGTACGGTAGTTCTGATATTACATTTTAGTAAAATATGTACTAATGATAGCTATCAATTATACAATAGTAAGGGTACTATGAGACGATATCAGAATATCAGAATATTACGTTAAGTGAGAGACAAGCTTTACGTAATTTGTATAATAACGGAGATATCACTATCAAACCAGCTGACAAAGGAGACCCTACTATAATAATGGATACAGATTGTTATGAACAAGTCATGTTAGTCATGCTGTCAGATGTTAAAACATATTGATAAATAAGTAGTTTAGATATTATTAGGATACAAGCTAACATACAGAGGTTGAACTCGTTGCTCGAAGGCGTATAGCACTCGAGTTATCAAATTATTGTAGAGTTGATCATCCAATAATATCCATTACTCAAGGGATTCCGAAAATACATAATTCTAAAAGAGCACCACTTAGACTTATAGTTGATGGAGCAGGATGGGTCATGGAACCATTCTCTATTTTTGTAGAGAAACATTTGTGTCCTGTTCTGAACAAAAATGAACATATATTAAGAGACACACCGATTTTTGCATGATCTTTTTTCTTTTGTTTCTACTAAAAAACTGTCTCTCAATGCTATTTGGTTAGTATGGATGTCAGATCATTGTTTACTATAATACCAAATGGCGAAGGTATACAGGCTATTAAGATCTATTAGATGAATATAGTGAATATGATAACATAGTAGTACAACTAGCAAGTGAATTTATGAACATTGTTCTCACTAACAATGTTTTTGTGTTTGTTAGGAAATATTATTTACAGCTAGATGGTGTTGCTATGGGCACAGCATGTGCCAATAGCTACACCGATATGGTGATGAGTATATGGGAGAAACAATATATATTTAATCATGAACAATATAACATCTTTATACCTTTTTACTGTCATTTCATGGGCAACATCTTTTTATTATGGACTGATTGCGGGAAGGAATTTATTGAGTTTAACAGATTTATACAGGGAACCACCCCATATCTGAAATCTGATGTCAGGATTTCTCAGGAGGATATAGATTTCTTAGATGTACGAGTTATAATGTGAAGAGAAGGTGGTTTTGACACAGAGATTTGTCATAAAGGATGTTATTGTAATAAGTTATTACATCATAAACGCGTGCATCCCAGACATATATTTTCTAATGTAGTAAAAGGTCAAGGGATAAAAGCTTCTAGGTTAAATGCAAAAGAAAATAACTTTCTAAAGAAAGTGGTTAAGCTTACTGAGAACTTTGTAGCTAGGGGCTATGATAGAAAAAAAGTAGAAAAAGCTATGAATGAAGTAGCCTCTTTGAGTCAAATGTGGCTAAACCATATTTTTCTAATAAGCATTACATAAAGAGACAGAAGAACATATGATTAGACAATGATAAGGTGAAATTTTCTATGTTTTACACTAATGATGTTAAGAATGTCACTGATATTATACAGAAACATTGGAGTATTTTAGCTACAGATGAGAGAATTAGGAAAGTAGTAGGATTCAAACCTATCTTTAGATACAAAAACAGGAAATCAGTTAAGAGAATATTATGTAATTGCAATGATATTTTACCATCATGTGATGAGAAAGAGACTGGGTGAGTGTAATTACTGTGATTATTTGGACACCACAGGGTGTTTTATACATCCAGTGACCGGTAGGAAGTACAGTTTTAATGCAGATACTTACTGCAATAGTGTTAATATTATTTATTTAGCTCAATGTACTTTCTGTAGGTTGTTTTATGTGGGCAAGACACGTAGACACCTAAGAGATAGGATTAGGGGACATCTTTATAGCATTAGAATTTAATCACACACTAATGCTTTAGCAAAGCATGTGCTGACTTCGTCAACAGATCATTGATTTAAGTTCATGACCGTTGAAGCCATCTACATGAGTCAACATTTAGGGGATATAAGAAATATTACCCAGCTACATGAGACTAAATGGATCATTAGACTTTGGGCAGATAATAGCAAGGAGCTAAATGGTAGTGTACCCTTGAAACCATCACTAAAGGCAACACACTTGTTGAATTAGGCTTTAGCTGCTGCCCACTTGTTATGTATTCATTTTTGTTATTAAGGTTGTTATAGTTATATGATATTGACTATATGTTGCCATGTATCTGGTTAATGAGCAAAGGTCATGTTGCAGTACTTTATCCTTTTTATTTTTATTTTTAATTATTGTTAATTATTTAGATATTTTGACTTTTATGTATCTATACTATAAAGTGCAAGGGTTTGCACCTATCTATATTGTTCTTTAAGCTGATTTAATGGAAACAGTTTAAGCCATAGTAATTCTGCCTGTATATACTTATATAAAGAAGTGTAAGTGTTCGCACTTATCTATGTTATTTTTTTTTAAGCTGATTTAATGGAAACAGTCTAAGCCATAGTAATTCTTATCTATGTTGTTTTTTTTTTAAGGTGATTTAATGGAAACAGTCTAAGCCATAGTAATTCTGACTGGGTATATCATGTTTTTTCATTATTTGCATGCACTAGTTTATGTTTATTTACAACTTTATTTGAATAAAATGTGAGTGCTCTTTCTCACTGCTGCTGAGCTGGAGCAAAGAGATTGGTTGATCGACCCTTTTGTTATTTATAATAGGAAGCACCATAGTTAGATTTTATTTATTTGTTAGATTTTAAGATGTGGTATATGAAGATATTTAATGATTTGAAAATACGGTATTTGACATACATGTTAATTAGACTATGAATAGAATGGAATGCATTTTAAGGTATGCAGGTAATTACATGGAGCGTTGTTCTGAGTGATGCTCTTTGAAATAAGATATGTAGTGTATATTATGAATGGCATTTCAAGCCATATATACTTGCTGAAAGAATTTAAATATGCATTGGTTTGATTTTAAATGAATAATCTTTGTTGCTTTTGTCAGCATTCATGGGTGATGTGTATTTAGTCAAAGGAGGACAACACGCGCATTTAATTGTAGTTGCATACATTACGTACTTGTAATTTATATTTTTCTGCAATTGTTTTTAATGCACAATCTAGGGTACATATCTGTAGACTGTAGTATTTAGAGTTGATGTATTTTAGTTTTTTAACCATGTTTTAAGTGTTTAAGATGCTAGTTTTATTATGTATAGCAAGGTATATGCCTTTAAGATGTTCTGTATTAGGCTAAAATGTAACCATGATGTAACGATCTTGTTAAGGAGTACCTTGTTCTTATTGGTTCTTTGAGATATGAAGTATATAAAAATGTGTGTTGTATTTTGTATATGTTTGGTCTGAAGAAGCAGGTAGTGTACTTGTGAAAGCACTAACCTGTTATTAAAAAGTTTACCTTGGCCATGTTTCGGTTGTTTTTTTTTTTGTTTGTTTTGTTTTGTTTTTATTTTTACGTTAAATGTCTATTGTACTGTTATTTCTTAGTCTAGGAAACAATGGTGACTAGTATTCCTTTCTTCTCTTGAGATAATCTCTTGATAAAATGGTAATAGGATGGCCAATGGACTGTGTATCACAGATGACCCAAGTTTGCAAGTAGGTCTTAAAATATATATATTTAGTTTACCTCTTATTATCTATTCACCAGTAATGCATACATGTAGTCTTTATTCATGGACATCTTCATTACCTGCAATATGATTAGTCATCACATTGTCATACATTTGATTTTAAACTTCTTCAAATACATTTTCCATTGTCTGTACTTTTGCCTTTACCAAGCTATTCCATCCCTCTATTTATTTCATTATTGCCTCTCTTGATCTTCCCCTCCCACAGTCTCCTCTATCTGCTCTGTAGGGCTACATTGCATTTGAACACTTTTCTTGATGTTTCAGTTCCTCCTTCCATACCTCCTTCTTCAGAATTCTCCTTACCATTCTAATGTTTATATAGCTCTTTCTCCTACCATAACCTCTCCCCATTGCCATACTCCCAATCATTCCACCTCAGTTACTTTCCATTCAGTCCTGAGACCTTCATTCACAAGTGATTCTCTTCCTCTTATAGCCTTCTTTAGCCGCTTCATGTGACAAGCCATTTGTTTCTCTACCCTTTGCCATTACATCTACCAAAGGAATTTCTTCTTAGCAGCTGCACTTTACAAAACTTTGACCCTTTCATCTTTCTGTCTTAACCCTCTTTCTTTATAGTGCTCTTCTTCCATTTTATTCTGTATTACCCATAGCTCACTTATTCTATCTTTAAATCCCATGTTCTTTAGTCCTCTTTTCTTCTCACGTTTCCCATTATTTGCTCCCTCTTGCCATGTTCATGATATCAATAAGACCAACCTTTTTTCTTCTGCTGGTATTCTTTACCTGTTCTACTTCCATCCTTTATACATGTTACATCCCACCTTATCCACATCTACTCAACAGTTATACATACCTGACTTGATGATAGTCTCACCTTGCCCATTTCCCTCCATACGCTACTCATTAAGTCGCACCTATTTCCTGTAAAAGTAAACTCTTTCCTTTTACTTTTGCTGTTTAAATGCATGTTTTGCTTTGCCTTTTTCATATCCTCCTGATCTCTATCATGTTTATTATATTATGCTCATTACTGACAGACGTTCTTTTTCTGTAATCTAAAATTACATTAAACTTCCCCAGTATTACTGTGCATTCATTCCACTCTTACATCCAATCTCTTTCCATTCCTTAAATATGTTTTTAAGACCATCCCATCACAAGCACATAACATTGCAGCAGCATACAGAGTGTTAATAATTTTTTATTGACTTTGTACTCAATTGTTATACTGATTTGTCTTTTGTTGTTTGTTTTTCTTCTTGTCTATTTCAGGTGAGGCAAAAAACACAAACAAGGAACAAATGGAAGGCCCAAAATAAAAAAAAAAAAGAAGTTTAAAGTCAAGCCTTTAAACTTTAAAAAAATTAAAAACTTAAAAAAAAAAAATACTTAAAATAAAAAGTGTTTCATTCAAAAGATACACAAACTTCATCAGATAACAATGCTAATAATAACTTTTTTTTTTTTTTATTTTTTCATCATTTCTGACCATCAAGACTGAAACATCATGATAAAATTAACCAAAAGAAATAAAAAAACAAAAAAATGGATAGCACTGAGTAATAAAAAATTTAAACAAAGAATAAAACATAGAAAAAAAAAAAATAAAAAATAAAAACAAATACCAAACAATACAAAAAAAAAAAAAAAAAAATATATATATATATATTATATTATTAGGGCTCAATTTTTTTTATTTTTTTATTTATTTATTTATTTATATTGGCGTTTGTTAACCATGTTTGTCCAACTGGACTTGTGGCCCATTTCCAGAAGAGAAGAGAGGAAAAAGCTCCAGTAGTACATTATTATATAAAAAGTTAAACATAAAAGTAGTTATTGCAAAAAAAGTGCAAGTAACAATTTTTACATTGATATAGTCAATAGGTCAACAATAAAAAAAATGGTGTGTGTAAAAAAATGCAAAAATATAGTATTATGCATGGAGAGAGGTGTAATAATGTATATAAGTATTGTAATGAGGTTGTAAGGTACGGGAAGAGGGTTAGAGAAGGGGTATAAAGAAGGGAGGGAAGTGGTTGAAAGGAATTAAAGTTTTTGTTCATTAAAGAAAGAAAATTTGTGTTCATTTATAAGTGTGAGGGTTTTGTTGTGAGTTCCAGCAAGGGTTTGTTGTAGTGTTTGTGTTTAAGTTTTTGTAGTGTAGTTTTTGTTTTTACCTTTGGTAGGGTAGAAATCATTTAATTGTAGGTTATAGGGTGGGTTGGAGTTGGAGTGTAGTTGGAGACTAAGGAAGAGAGAAAACAGAGAAAGGAGATAGATAAAAGATAGAGTGTAGAATATGAAATTGATAGTGAAGGGAAATTCAAGCCATCAAAAAGAAAAAAAAGAAATTGAAAGAGTAGTGAAGGTAAGTGAGTGAGGGAGTTGTTAGTAATGAATCTGGCTAATGAAAGTGGCTGTTTTATTTGTTTAGAGTGGAGAGGTGGATATTGGTTGGGTGGGGGGTGGGGTGCAATATGGAGGGAGGAGGGGAGAGGAGGGGTCTGGTCCAGGGTAAGTCTCTATTCAGGGTTTTTAATTTTTATTCCAATATAGCAGACTGGTTTTTTCTTTTTGTTTTTTTTTATTGGTATTGTGTGGTTGAACTTAATTCATCATCATCAAATGACCCTAGGAGTTTGTGTGGGTGTCAGGTTGGGATAGTTGTATTGTTAGAAGATGTAATAAAAAGGAGGTTTTGTGATGAGAAAGAGAACGGGGAAGAAAAAGTAGGAGTTTAGTCTTTTGGGATTTAGAATCAATAGGTTGTGAGAGAGCCATTGTCCAGTGGATAGTAGGGCCTGTTGGGTCAGGGAGTGTAGTTCAGGAATGTTATTTGAGATGGATATAAGTGTGGAGTCGTCAGCATACTGAATAAGGGAGGATTCTTTGCATGAGGTGTAAAGATCATTGGTGAAGATGTTAAACAAAAGGGGTCCCAAGATGGAGCCTTGGGGAACACCAGTGGAGATGGGAAGGAAAGGTGAGGAGGATGAGAGCCATTTGACAGATTGTTTTCTGCCAGATAAGTAACTAGTAAACCAGGCAAGTGTGGAGGGGGATAGGTGGTGATTTGCAAGTTTGGATAGTAGTAGAGGATGAGAGACAGTATCAAAGGCTTTGGAGAGACCTAGGAAGAGACAGGAAATTAGTTTATTGTTGTCTAGGGCCTCTGCAATGATATGAGTGAAAGACAGGAGGGCAGTGGTGGTGCTGTGGTGAGGACGAAATCCATGTTGGGTAGGGGTAAGTAAGTGCTGTGTGAGGAGGTGATTGAGAAGCTGTGAGTGAATACATTTTTTCTAATATCTTGGAGAGGGGGGACAGAATGGCAATGGGTCGGTAGTTTGACGGTTCAGTGGAGTTTCCACCTTTATAAAGAGGGATAGTGAAGAAAGATTTCCAAAGTGTGGGGACAGTTGATTCCATAATAGATCGATTAATTAGCATAGATATAGGATAGGCAATTAAGTCGGCAGCAAGTTTGGGGAATGTAGGAGATAGACTGTCAGTGGAAGGAGAGCAAGGTTTTAGCTTGAGTAGTAGAGATTTGATGTAAGTAATGGGAACTGGCTCAAAAGAAAACAAAGTTGTGTTAGTGGGACTTGGAGGGGTGGGTGTCGAAGTAGAGTTTGGCTTAGAGGTTACCAGATTTTGGATGGAAGAGATAAAGTGTTTATTCAGGAGGGTAACTATTTTCTGAGAGGAAGAGTTAGGGTATGGGGAGGGATTAGAGGGCTTTCCAGGATAGAGGATGTTGTTGAGAGTTGACCAAAATTTTCGAGGATTGGATTTGTTGTTAAGCTGAGCAGAGCTATAGGATATCTTTTTGTCATTAGTTGTATGTTTTTTTGCAAGGTTCCTCAGTTGCCTGTATTTTGAAGAAAAGGTGGTTGTTTAGTTTTAGTCCAGGTTTTCCAAGCACGATCTCTTTGTTTCATAAGGGACCTAGTCTCTTTGGAGAGCCAGGAAGCATGGTTTGATTTTACTCTGATCTTCCTAGAGGAAGCTAAGGAGTATTCATGAGGATGCTATTGAAAGTGCTTCCAGCATCGTTTAGGGGGAGGTGTTTTAGGATGGACCAATCTATGTTGTGGAGAATGGAGTTAAATTGGGATGAATTGAAACTGGATAGTTTTCGACAGTCTTTGATAAGGTGGAGTTTAGGAATATGGGAGTAGTGTCTTAAGATAGTGGTAGGGAGATGATCACTGAGGGAGTCAGGTAAGGTGGTGGGATTGTGGTATTGGTTGGGGGAAATGGTAAGGATCCAGTCTATGATGGAGCTGGAAGTGTAATTTTTATGGAAGCAAGTGGGAGATGTTATAAGTTGGTGGAAACCATGTAGGTAGATACTGAGTTGGGGAGAGTCAGTTGTGAGTTTGGACCAATCAATGTTGACATCACCAAGGATAAGTGTCTCATATGGTATGTTGTGGGAGAACCAGGATAGGATGTTTTCAAGAATGGGCAAATTGTTACCAGGAGGAAGGTAGATAGAGGCAATTGCAAGTTTTTGTGGGGATTCAGATGGCAGTTAAGGATGATGATTTCAGCTGGGAGGAAGTCAGGAATTGGGGAAGGGTATGGTGAGAGGTTAAGATTGTTTGAGTAGAGGATGACCACGCCACCACCTTTTTTTACAGGTCTATCACATCGGAAGATATTATAACCTGGTGGGAGTATTTCACTATTTGAGAGTTGTGGCTTGAGCTACATTTCAGATAGGGAGAGGATGTGAGGGGTATTGAGAGCTATCCATGAGTGCAGCTCAGTGACTTTATTTGCTAGACTCTGAATATTCAATGAGTAAATAGTTAAGTATTTGGATGGAGATGATTGTTGTGACTGAGGTTGGTGATTGTTAGAGGAGTAAGATGGGGGCAGTGTAGAGGTAGTTTTGGGGAGAGAAGAGGGGCCAGGATTGGGATGGATATCTCCAGAACAAAGTAGGTTTTTAGTGAGGAGAGAGTGTCTACTAGACGCTAGATGGAGTTTGTATAGTTTTGACTTAACCAAACATGTTATTAAAATGTGTTCATTGAATCCAAGCCAATTATTGGCATGCAAACACAACTGTAAATATAATTCATGTTTTTCAAGTAATAAGGTCCATGGACTTTCATTATTATTAGAAGGCATTCGTTCTTATCATATTGCTCTTCAGTTATTACTTTTCTTTCTACATCATTCTATATCTTTTTTATTATTATTGCCATTTGTCCTGGGTTATGGCTGAAACTTATCTTTGTGCTAATCCACCCTTATCTATTATATGGGAGTCTAATCTTTGGTCGATGTTTTATTACTTAGAATGGAAAAAGCTGGCACAGCTGATCCATAATGAGCTGTACTGGCTTTTTTGAGCAAGATTACAGTAAAACAGGCTTTGGGAAATTTTCCCTTTCCCCATTGTAGTGTGATCTCAGAGCTGGTATATATAATCAGCAGGGGGCATGGGGAGGTGCAGGTCTCCACATGAGGGGTGCTCGGGGGCTTGCTCCCTGCAAAAAAAAAAATCTGTAATTTTTTTTGTTTGTTTCTTTGATTTAATGTTTTAACTATTTTTAGTTCGATAATTTGATTTCCACATTATGACATGTTGATTATATGGCATAATTCCATACATATACAGTATATATATATATATATATATATATATATATATATATATATATATATATATATATATATATATATATATATATATATATATATATATATATATATATCCCTGTATATATGTATATGTATATGTACATGACAATATTTCTCCATATATGTAACAGAATAATCCTTTGGTATAATTCTTATGAGTTCACTTCAAAATCTTGAAAGCTCAAAATCCTGAATTTCAAAATCCTGAACTCAAAATCTCGAAAGCTCAAAAAACTTAAAACTCATAATATTGAATCTTATAATACTGAAAAACATACAGGACACCAACACTGACTATATTGCAGCAAAAATACATACAGAAACAAAGAAAAGACAAACCATATCAGTCTAAACCAACTATAAGCAGGGGGCTGCACCCACCACACCCCTTGCTACTTAAATATATCAACTCTGAGATCGCACTTCACAGAAGAAAATGGCAAACATACCATTACATGCTTCATGACTGCCTGTTGTGACCTTAGTCATGTTCCCTTTTAATGTACTATACTACAACATAACTCATCTTAGTGTAGTGAAATGTGATCTTGGAGTTGATATATTTAAGTAGCAGGGGATGGGCGGTGTGGGGGCTTGCCCCCCTGCTTATAGTTGGTTTAGACTGATATGGTTTGTCTTTTCTTTGTTTCTGTATGTATTTCTGCTGCAATATAGTCAGCATTGGTGTCATGTATGTTTTTCAGTATTATGAGATTCAGTATTTTGAGCTTTCGAGATTATGAAGTGAACCCATCCTTATATGGTATGACAATGCTTGTTTTGTCATCTGACTTTGGAACTTCTCATCCCAAGCCTTTTTAATGGTTGGAAGTAACATTTTAATGTGTAATCAAGTTTTATAAAAATATTTATTTTATTTATTCATTTACACATGTGTTAAAGGGTGGGTGGAATTGTCAGATGACAATTTCAGTCATGACACAGGCATAAAACATACAGATGTAACAAATATCCGATGAATACACAACATCAAATATGTGCAGATATATACTGCAAGCATAGGCAGCATAACACATGTAGACATAAACAGAAATATTTGTAAGTTATATGTGACTGTGATGGATATTTTAGACGATCCAATAAAAACAGTCTGTACAAGAATGGTTATACAATTACAAAATTTGTAGACATCCACCCCCCCCCCCCCGCAACTTATATGTACCAACTCCAAGTTGCACAACAGTAAAGAAAGGTAAAATTCAAAGTTTTCAGTATTCTGAGTTTTAAATATTTTGTATCAGCAACAGATTTTAGATATTTAAACTTTAGATCAAATGAATGTAACCCATATGGTGTGATGAGATCATAGGTCATAGTAGGGCTTTCTGTTTCACTGAAAGTTTGACTGTTTATATTGTCTGCCACCACAGAACCAGGATTAATTAAATATTTGCTGTGATTTCAGATGTCATAGTCATGGGTCATGGTCCATCCCTTCAGAGAGTCAGAGGTCAGTTGTGGTCAAAAGTCAAAACCCACCCAATCATTCAAAGAGCAAAATTTCCACTGAACTAACATATTATGTCATGTTCAAAAATGTCTTCCTTACTGAAGCTGTGTCAACAGCTTTTGTGTTTTATTCAAATATATAATTAATGCCACACAAAACTGTTTATAAGAATGCATGGAATTTGTTTTATAATGCATGGAAACATAATGGCATGGTGCTACCTGGTAACATAACATGCTGTTTAAATAGTTGCAGCAGTACTAAAACGTCAACAATGTTATTTTTGTTAACTATGTAAAAGAATGGCATTTACCAATGTACATAGAACTGATTCCTTAACTGATGCCATGTTTTCCAAGAAAATGAATCACGATTTTTAAAGAAATAAATTAAATTGATGTATTTTGACAAAATGGACAGGTAAAATGCAAATGTTTCTTTTCTTATAAAGTGCTTATGTCCCTTTTCAAACCATACCCTTGTTACCTTTACAGATCAAGTACTACTATTAGAGTTTTATATAGAATCTATATAATGTTGTCATTGCATCTGTTCATTTTCCTGTTGAATGTACACTGAGGAACATACTTCAATCAATTCATGATGTCAGGTTTCACCAAATGGAAACATGAAGCAGAAAAGCGGCAAATGATTTTAATAGGCAATAAAATTTATTTTAATAATGAGTGCCTGCTGTATTCTCACAAGTGTGAAGTTAAAGCTAGCAGAAGTAACAGGAACTGGAAACAGGGTTATTTGATGTTCATTGATTAGACAGAGTGATTTAATGAAATTATCTCAATAAAACAGCTATAACAAAGAATGTGTAGGAATGAAGGGGATTATGACCATTCTAAAAAGACAAGGTTACTTATAGACGGCAGTCTGTATTTGGGATGGGAAACAGAAGAGAAAATCAGATACTCTAAACATGCTTACTTGACTGGAACTAACATGCTGGGCAAGGAAGAAAATTATAGGAAGTGCAAAAAAAAAAACAAAAAGAAAAGAAAACTTTGTTTCAAAATGAGACCATAAAATCTTTTCCAGTAAAAGAAAATTAAATCCACCAGGTTTGGTGGCTCACAGGGAAAAAGTCCTGACTGTGCCCTATCTGACAGCGGTTCAATTAGTGACCTCAGAGCAAGGCAATGGACAAGTGCCCTTGGTAAAGATGGAAGTAAGTGGGTGATGCTGGCTCACCCATCTGAAGGAGGAACAGTTAGTTACATCCCCCACAGGGGCACCTTCTTGAGTAAAACTTGGAAATGCAGCCAAGGCATGCCAAGCACTCTAGAGAAGCACTTTAGGTATGTTGACATGCACCAGCTTTGGGCTTTGGTGCAGGCATTACACTGCACATGGCCACCAGCTGAAGGAGGCCACTGAGAGCATGTGGAAATCCTCTTCTCCCTTATGGGATGATATTCTCAAACTCCAGTTCTTGCCACTTCCTCCTAGTGTCATCTAGTGCCAAAAACAAGGGAGAAATTGATTAACCTATTGAGGAGAAGATAACAGGTCAAGAAGAGAGACAGAAGCCAAAAAAACAATACATAAGTAACACATCCTTTGAAAATTGGTTAAAAGATATTGTGTTATTTTACATGCATAGGAAGTGAGCACTTCTACATCAGTATTCATTTCTTTACCTTCTGCACAACATAGTCTTTAAAAGAGCATTAAACAGGCTAACATATAAATGGATATTACCACTTTACTGCACAATAAAGGTATATTTTTGCTTCTTTCTTAATAATACTGAAAAGTATAATTGTGGTAAAAAATAATTAGCACATTTTGCTTTAAGAGAGCTTCTTATTTATTGTGTATAAGACTTTTGACAAAGCAGTATCGTTCTTCTTTTGGCTTTTCCCAGTTAGGAGTTGCCACAATGGATCATCTGTCTGCTCATGATTGGCAGTGGAGTTTTATGGTGTCGAGTTGCCAGCCTGGTGCCTAACCTTCCACAGAAGGCATACACATGCATACACTCATGCCTTGGGCCAATTTAGAGTGTCCAATCCACCTACAGCATGTCTTTGGGAGGAAACTGGAG